>NW_006399890.1:4886383-4901689 GCF_000299155.1 Elephantulus edwardii | reverse complement strand
GGATGGGAGTGTCGGAGACAGTGCGATTGGCACAGGACAGAGCGGAGTTTAGGGCTGTTGTACATAGGGTCGCTATGAGTCGCAGGCAACTCGATGGCACATAACAACAACAACAACATATTTTTTATTATTATTATATTTCTTTGTTTATTTACAAAGTTCATATACATTGGTTTTCACACAGGATCTTTCCCATTTGCTTCATGCACCCCTCCCTCCACCCATCAAATTATACCACCCTATGATTAACCACCCTCACTCCCCACCCATCCTCACTCCTTGGCTCCCCTCCTCCTTGGATCCTCATACTCATTTTACAGTAATGGTCTTATATAATATTTGTCCTTAAAGGACTGAGTTAGTTTACTCAGCATAATGCTCTACAGGCCCTCCCAAGTTAAGTATTAATTTACAAAATCATTGCTTCTCTGTGCTACGTAGTATTCCATTGTGTGAATGTACCATAATTTCTTCTAAATCCATTTGATTGTGGTTGGACATTAGGGCTGTTTCCATGTTATTGTGATGGTGAATAATGCTGCTAGGAACATTGGTATGTGCAAGTCTCTGTGATTCGGTTCTCATTTTCTCAGTTTTTCAGTTTCTCATTTTCCAAGCGGTGGAACAGCTGGGTCATATGGAATTTCTATGTTCAGCATTTTAAGGAAGCACCAAACTGCCTTCCAGAGTGGTGGTACCATTGTATGATCCCACCTACAATGTATAAGAGTTCCTATCTCACCACATCCTCTCCAACATTCATTACTTGCTGTCCTGTTAAACTTTGCCACTGTTACTGGAATGAGATGGTATCTCATTGTGGTTTTAATTTGCATCTCTTTTATTGCCAGTGATTTTGAGCATTCTTTATGTGTCTGTTGGCCATCCGAATATCTTCCTCTGTGAAAATTCTTTCCATGTCTTTTCCCCACTTTATAATTGTGTGATCAGTATTTTTCTTGTGGATGCCCTGTATGACTCTGTAGACTTTTGATATGAGACCCTTGTCTGAAATGGTATTGCCAAATGTTTTTTCCCAGTCAGTAGGTTTTCTTTTCACCCCATTGGGAAAAGTTTTTTATATGCACAGGGATTTAATCTTTAGAGAATTCCATTCATCAATTTTATCCTCTCCAGATTGAGCATTTCTGACTATATTTAGCAGTCATTTCATGTGATAGAATAGGGCTTCTAACCTTGATCCCAGTTTGTCTCTGATGAACTTTATGGTTTTGGCCTTTACTCCCAGGTCTCTGATCCACCTGAGTTGATTTTTGTGTATGGTGTGAGATGTGGATCTTGTTTCAGCTTTCTGCAAGTGCAAGTCCAGTTTTGCCAGGACCATTTTTTAAAGATGTTGTCATTTCCCCATTTGAGAGGTTTTAGTTCCTTGTCGAATATCAGTTAACCATAGATAGCTGGGTGCACAATCATTTTTTAAGTAAAGAAAGTTGTTTATGTAGTGATGTGACAGGATCTGCTTTATACAGTAAATAAAAAGAAGTAACATGCTTTTAGTGTAGTGAGCAGAGTGTGCTAACAAATGTGTATAAAGAGGGAGAAAAGAGAATATCTACTTATTTACATTCACATGTCTATGCACACACTTACGTGTGTGCATATGTGGATTCTGGGAGAGTAAATAAGAAACTGTTAGTATTTATTATCTATGGAGGAGGAATCTAGGTGTTTGGACAACAGAAGAAAAAAAGAAGCTTCTTACTGTGTAGTCTTGTTTCATTGAGATGTATACATTTAACATCTATAGATTAGCTACTCAAATATAAAAATAAAAAGTGTGTAAGTGAAACCAGGAAGAGATTATGTAACATGATCTGGACCACTGTCTACCAAGTCAGTAAAAATGCCATGATTATCAGTGGAATTCTGCAGAACCTTTCACTAGTTTTGAGGACATAAATACACGGATTATAGTCACTTTAAATGGTGAATTAAGGTGTCACTTGTGACCTAAAGAGCAAGATAAGAGAGCCACCTGGTATTTAGGTCAGATGTGGATAGAGGTCAGTGGAGTTAACTTTACATTGTCCTCAAACAAGAATTTACATTAGCATTAAGTTATAGGGAAGAATTTTTTGGAAGTCCCTCATCCAGTCATTGAAACTGTGTCAGCTGACTTGCCAAATTTGACAGAGACAACTACAGGGCACCCAGTTACATTTGCATTTTGGAAAAATCACAAGTTACTAAAACATCTTTGCTGTTTATCTCCAGTTTGGAGGCTCATGTGTGAAGCAGAAAAATTCTAATGTAACTGAGTATCCCGCATTTTGTTTGACACGTCTATGGAATTCCCACAGCCAGGGGAATGAGGTAGCCATGGGGTCAAGCAGGTGAAGGTAGACTTATCTACAAAGACACAGAGGAAGTACTCTTGGAACAGCTGACTGTTTCTTCCACAGACACAGATGGCATTATCTATTGTTCTAATAGGAGAATAGGGTTTCAAATTGGTCCATCCTACTTTCATTTCCTGCCAAGAACTTGCCTTTCCATGTTGTTGTCATTAGGTGCCATCAAATCAATCTCAACCCAGAACAACTCTTTGAGGAACAGATTGGAAACTTGCCCTATTCCTGCCCCATCCTCACAATCTCTACCATGCTCACCCCATTGTTCTGTTTACTGTCAATCTATCTCCTTGAGGATCTTCCTCTCTTTCAATGATCTCTATCTTTCCCAACATAGTATTTTCCAAGGACTGATGGCATGTCCAAAATATAAGACACAAAGTTAAACCACATTTGCCCCTAACCAGCACTCTGGTTCCACTTCCTCAAAGAGATTTTTTTGTTCTTTTGGTAGTCTATGGGATACTCAGTACTTTCCTCCAACACTTGTTGTTGTTAGATGCCCTTGAGTAAGAACCTGTGCGTAGGTTCTCAGGTTTTCAGAGGCTGTATATCACAGGAGATGATCCATCTTCCTTCCATGGAGCAACTGGTGGGTTTGAAATGCATGCTTTAGAGTTGGCAGCACAACTCCTTACCACTAGGCCACCAGAGCTCTAATGCTTTGTTGTTGCTATTGTTGTTATGTACTGTTGAGTTACCTGGGACTCATAGTGACACTGTGTACAACAGGTCTGAAGTCTGCCTTATCCTGAGCCAGTCTCACTGACTCCAACACACCTAATCCCATTGCCTTAATTGTCATGTCCATTCATCTCATCTAGGGTCTTCCTCTCCTGCCCTGTCCCTTCACCGTTCCAAGCATAATGTCCTTCTCTAAGGACTGGTCCCTCCTGGCCATGTGCCCAAAGTGTGGTACCAAACAACCTAGAGATACTTAATTAGAATCTATAATTGTTAATTGTAGCTAACCTTGAGAAGAATGGGGATCCAAGAACTCTTGATTGTGCTCATGTGAAACCTATACTTGGACCAGGAGGCAGTCATGAGAACAGAGCAAGGAAACACCATTTGGCTCAAAATCTGACATTTTCTGTCTCCATACCTTTTCAATCTGTATGAAAAGCAGATCATTCAAGAGGCTGGACTTTATGAGGAGGAATGCGGCATCAGGATCGAAGGAAGACTCATCAATAACCTGGATTATGCAGGTGACACAATGTTGCTTGCCAAAACTGAGGAGAGTCTGAAGCATTTGGTGCAGAGGTCAAGGGCTATAGTTTGCAATGTAGATTGGAGCTCAACATCAGGCAAACGAAGATTCTCACAACCAGTCCAATTGGCAGAATCATGATAGATGGAGAAGAGACTGACATTGTTAACAATTTCAGCTTGCTCGGCTCCACAGTCAGCACTCTTGGTATCAGCAGTCAGGAGGAAATCAAAAGACAAATTTCATTAGGAAAATCTGCTGTCAGGGACCTCTCCAGAGTGCTGAAGAGCAACGATGTTAGTCTAGAGACTAAGGTGTGCTTGATCCAGGCCGTAGTCTTAGCAATTACTTGCTATGCACCAGAAAGCTGAACAATGACCAAGGATGACAGAAGAAGAATCAATGTCTTTGAGTTGTGATGCTAGAAAAAAATATTGAACACACTATGAACCACCAAGAGAACCAACAGGTCTGTTCTAGAGAAGGATAAGACCAGGCTGCTTCTTGGAGGCAAAGAATTTGAGACTCTGTCTCACATGCTTGGGGCATATAACCAGGAGGGACCCGTCTTTGGAGAAGGATATCATGGTTGATCAGGTCGCGGACAGCACCGGAGAGAAAGACCCTGGATGAGATGTTTTGACACAATAACTGGGGCAATAAAGGTAGATGTGTCAGAGACAGTGCAAATGGCTCAGGATAGAGCAGGGTTCAGAGCTATTGTGCATAGGGTCACTATAGTTCATAGTCAACTCAGTGGCACATAACATTTTAACCAGATCCACAGCTGATTCTTACACTTTTATAGATTCTTACAGAATCCAGATGATTCTGTGTATCTTAGTAAAATGTATATTAATTCAGTATGTCTAGGGTGGAAATACACGTTTATCAGTAGAGAATTGAATAGTAGCGAACTAGTTTGAAGCCTTGAGAACAGACAGCTAAGGTTTGTGTGGCAAGGTGGTCCTTTGTGAAGGCCTACGAAAAAGCAAATGATTGCACATTCATGCATCTCTGTGCTTCCTTCTGGCCCTGGAGCTTCAGAAGTGTTCTGCAGGAAGTTAGAATGGGGTAGGGAATACTGGGCAACCTAGAGAAATGTCCCATTCCAGGTAATAAACATATCCCTTTCCCTAAAATACTGTTAAAGATTTAAAAAAATCTTTAAGGGGAAAAAAACCTTTAAGCTGACCTCCTGCCAAAGTACACATCAATTATACAGCTTCAGTCAGGCGGATGCTCGGGGAAAGAGGGATAATGTTACACCCAGCTGGGCACTTTGTAGTTAGCACAAATGTAATATAAAGCGCAGCAGAGTTCGTCAAGTGTCTGTCTGGATTTTCAGTTTTCATTAGTGCTATAATTAAAACCACATTTTCGGCTCTATTACCTGTAACAAGAAAGGAATGAGAAATGAGGTTGTCAAGGTCAGGCTTTTCCAGCTATTTATACTGAGTATCTGCAGGCCACAAGTTGTTGGATTTGGTGTAAACCAGAGGACTGGCTGAATGTTGCATTACGACCCATCCTGTGTGGCTTGAAAGACACACTTATGAGGTCACTTCCTTTGAATGGACTCTGGGCTATACATGTCTACAGTGCATGAGGACTGGAAAGACACAAGTCAGGTAAATCCACCCTCAATCACGGTGATTGAAGCCACCCAAAACCTGGAACGAAATGGATACCATAAAGACCAAACGAGCTATGCCTCCTAAATCTCTGAAAGCTGTCTCCCAAGATACCTTGAATCCTAAACATCGAAAGGCCATAGCTTTCTACCTTTTAGAATTTGAATTGTGCAGCAGAGGGCTGAGTGAGAACATAAAAGCAAAAACTCTTCCCCTCCACCTGCACACACGAATACTTCAGAGAGCCTGAGCTAAACGCAGCAAGTCCAGACAGCCTCACCTTCAAAGAGGTGAGCGCAATCAACAGCCTTAGCTGCTAACTGAAACACTGGAAGTTCAAGTCCACCCTGAGCTACTGTTTAAAAATGGGGCCTGTTGAGCTACTTTTTAAAAAAAACAAACAAACCATCCATTGAAAACCCTACAGAACATAGTTCTTTGACACTGTGCTCACCAGGTTGCCCTATGTTGAAACAAGTTCAGTAACTGGTTGCTTTCAAATCAGATCCGAAGTCTAACCACTTCTTTTTTTTTTTTAATTTACTATTAATTTCAATGAAAATTTACAGAGACTTTGGATTTCCATTCATTCATTGTTGCACTTTTCTCCCCTCCTAGCCCTCCACCCAGTACACTACCCTCTTGGAAAAGTAAAAGAAAAATTCTTTCATTGTTTTACAATCCCTCCCCCCAGGTCCACTCCACTATTCAGCCTTCACTCTGGACTCCTGTCATGACAAAAGTACCTAATCACATATCTCTTTTAAATAGTTTTCTCCCTCATCTGTTTCAGTGCAATATACATTATTTATCCCACCTTTCTCAGTCTCCCCACAACCCCAAGGTCAGTCCTGTTTTACAACAGCGGCACCATGCAGTATTTGTCCTTTTGTGACTAAGATACTTCACTCAGCATAATGTCCTCCAGGGTCACCCATTTTCAATAATATTGTATGAGTTCCTTGTTTTTCAATGCAGCATAGTATTCCATTGTGTGAATATACCACAGCTTCTCTGTCCATTCATTTGTTGATGGGCACTTAGGTTGTTTCCAACTCCTTGCAATTGTGAACAAAGTCGTGATAAACATGGGTGTGCATAGTCTGACCACTTTTTACCACCAGCTTTCCCTTTCAGCTGAATACTGGTAAGAATCTCTAACTCTGCATCTGTCATGATCCCAAAGGCACACACAACACAACACAGTACATTTTCAACAGATTGTGTACCTCTTCCACACAGTAGCTTCCAGCTTTCTCAGAGGAAAAGCCATAGCCCTTTCTTCAACCTTCAAAGCCCCTCAGGGCCAGTCATGCATCACTTCTCTAGTAGCACCTTTGTGGAGGCAAACACACTAGGCACACTCCTTCCTCGGGACTTTGCACTTGCTGTTCCCTCTGCCTGAAATTCTCCTCCTTCCATCATCCGCATGTTTTGACCTTTTACAAAGGATACCTACCTTCCTTTTTCTTCGGTGAGGCCCCTCTGATCACTCTGCTTCATATACAAACCACCTAGCATCTCACCCAGGCTGCTGTCCACATATTCTCATTTCCCTTCTCACCTTTCATTTTTCTCTATGACACTTATCTGGTCTATGATATGCAATTTGTTTACTCATTTTCTTTGTTGTCCATTTGGCCCCATCCTTCAGGATGTAAATTTCTTAGTACAGAGATTCTTGTTTATATTTGTTCACTGCTATGTCTCAATTACTTGCTATGCATCAGAAAGCTGGACAATGATGAGGGATGACAGAAGAAGAATTGATGCCTTTGAGCTGTGGTGCTGGAGAAGAGTATTGAATATACCATGGACTGCTAGGAAAGCAAACAGGTTCATCCTAGAGAGGGTGAGACCAGACTGCTCCTTGGAAGTAAGGATTCTGAAGCTTTGTCTGACATGTTTTGGACATGTTACAAGGAGGGACCAGTCCTTGGAGAGGGATGTCATGCTTGAGAAGGTGGAGTGACAGCTCAAGAGAGGAAGACACCACAGTTAAAATCTAACAGATGCTCCACTGGAGAAGGAGGGGCAAACTCTTCCTGTGCCAGTTAGGTCAAACTTGACAGTACACATCAAGAATTTTAAAGAGAGAGAAAATGACCCTCGATGAGATGGACTGATTCAGTGACTAAAGTAATGGCAATAGGTGTGTTAGAGACAATAAGTTTGGCACAGGATAGAACAAGGTTTAGGGTTGGTTTTCATAGGGTTGCTATGAGTCTCGCAGGCAATGCAACATAACAAAAGCAACAACATCATCTCAATTGCTTAGAATGAAGCCCAGTACAAAATAGTGACCTAGAAATGTTTGTAGATGGATAAATACAATTGAGATTGTTTAAGCTAGTACAGCTGGGCTCTCCTGGGATAAGCAATAGGTCTCTGAGTTCCACCAACTTAGAAGGCACAGGAACTATCTATCTCCTGAGGACGCACCCAACCCCAACCTCAACCCAAAGATGGGTCTCAGGTAACAGCTTGTTCTCAAGGCAAACTTTAAGAGGACTGAAACACACCTTTATCTGCTAGAGACCTGGTTGGCACCTGACAGTTAGTGTAACTGGGCTCTCTTCACCATGTGTGAAGCAGAACACTCTCCTAACAACGCTACCACCCTCACCTCCCAGGCCAGGTTCTGGACCAAGCAGTTGCTAAAGCTATTTCTAGATCATTCTACTAGGGATCAACCTTTCTGCAAGAAATATACCTTTCCCAAGTGCCATCTGCTCTGGGAATACACATTACTGTAGCTCTCAAGGATTCTTCCCTCTACATGTACATATGCTTACGTGGCTCCCTGGACTTCCAAAAGACATCTCATTCATCATTTCCCAAGCCCAAAGGATAAAAGAGAATTCCATATAACGCTGTGCTGAAAACTGAAGCAATATAATGTTATTTTATAATGTTATGGTTACCAATATCTCAAAGGGCAATAATAATTCATATTCATATAATGCAAACATTGTACCATCATGTTGTGTTAAGTCATGGCTAACGTCTGAGAGGAGAGTGGTTAAGAGTGTGCATCCTGAAGCCAGACTTCCAGGACTCCAAGAGCCAATCTGCCAAAGTAAAACATTTCAACTCTCTAAGCCTTAGTCTTCTCATCTTTAAAATAGGATGGTGGGAATGCATAATATGCCATGAACTGCCACTAAGTCAGAAGTACCTCACAGCTGGCTCTCCAGTGAGTTCTCTTTCTCCCTCAAAGCAGTGGTAGATGACAATGTTATAATAACAGTACCTATAAAACAGGATTACAGGAAGGCCAAGCTTTTTTTAAAAAATGCAAAAAGGTAAGACACATCCTCACATGTGGCACATGGCTAGAGCCGTATTACTCTAATTATTAGTAAACTTTATTATTATTACTACTCTAATTATTACTACCATTATTATGGTCCCCACCTTAAAGAGTCTCTAGAAGTCCTTGCCAACACTTAGTAGTAGAATGTTATTTCTTTTTATGCATTATTTATTTTAAATGTTATTTCTAAAAAATGTTATTGTGCATAAAGAACAAAAACCACCTGTGGAAGATATGGAGTCCTATTAGAAATACAAGGAATGAAATGTTGTCTCATAGAACTATAGAAGAGTTGAATTGGAAGAGAGGCCATTCTAGCCTCATTCTAGGACTTCATTGTCTTCAACAAAGGCTCCTAGAAGTGATGATGTCACCATACCAGTTAGGTGAACTGTGAGGAAATTCTACAAATTATTCACAGAATATGAGAATAAACAAGCGAAAGAACCAACATGCTAGGAAAGAAACCAACATTTCACTTTAATAGTTAAAAAGAGATGAATGTCAAATACCCAGGCCAGGCAGGTCCAAGTGTGTTTAGGTGGCATCACCCACAGCGTGTTGCACTGCTAACCTGAGCAGGTAAATCCATAGAGACAGAGAGCTAGATTAATGGGTCCTGAGAGCTGAGGGCTTGGTGAAAGCAGAGGAAATGGAAAGTGAATGCTGACAGGTCCAAGGCTTTTTATTTTTTAGGGAGGGGGAATGTTTTGGAATTGGATGGTGGTGGTTGTAACACAGTCTTGTGAATATACTAAAATTTACTGAACTGTATAATTAGTGAGTTTTTTTTTAAAAGTAGGACAGAAGAGATTAGTGGTCAGTTGGGTAGAATGAAAGAATAGGCACAGTGCAGCGAGAATTTGATGAGACTTTGTAATAAATGGTATTGATAAATTGTAGTTAATATTATAAACATAAAGCATATGAATGATTGTATGAAATAAAAATAAAAAATAATAAATCATTAAAAATAATACGGGGGGAAAAACAGTTACTTTTACATTGTAGAACTGCATTACATTTTCTATTGTGTGAATCATACCTCATGAAATATTTTTTAAACAAAAGATGGATGGGAAGGGGGGCCTGTTACAGACAGCAGAGTACTGAAGAAGGAGTAGGATCCAGAAGAGATAGAGGAGCAAATTTTTTTAAAGTGAGAAGCAGCTCAATGAAGTCAATGAATTGACGCACTTGGCCAGACTAGGAAAGTGGGGAGAAAGTCTGACGGGGGGGGCAGGATAAAAGGTTGCTGTTGTTGTTAGGTGTCATCAGGTTCACTCCAAGTCTCAGGACAGCAGCCCTAAACCCTGTCCAATCTCCCACCATCCTCACCATCTCCAGCGCCCTCAAGCCCAGTCTGAAGGACAGGAGGATGACACAAGGTCTTCATAGGCCAGGTACGCAGTAGGGCTTTACTCTAAATAAACTGAAAAACCACTGGCAGATTTTATGCAAAGAATCCTGATAAAATTTCCATTTTTGAAAGATCATTTACAGCCTCCATCACGCAATGCATGCTGTTTGACAAAGTCACTGAGTGACAAGACAGAACCAAGGTATACAACATTCAAGATTCATTCTCACTGTTTGAATGCTTGAGAACTTTTAACAGAACTAGAGAACTCAAAAGATTCGTTTATTCATGAGAAAAACTTACTAAAGACAATACGCATTTTGCATCTCTTCCAAAATGCACCTGCCCTCCTTGTCCATAAAAAGCCGGCCCCCTTCTTTTCCGTGACAAGTGCTATTATTAAAACAAGTGCGCCCTCTACAGTTATAAGCCTAGATTGCCACCTTCTTTTGAGTTGCTTAGGTCGTGGGGGAATCGTCTGCTTTTATTCATAATGAGACTGAAAAATTACTCTCCATACCCAAACCATGTATGGCAAACTGGTTTCTCAAGCACTTTCTTTAAAAAATGAGGGGAAATACAAACAGGAAGTGAAATTAGTAGCTTTCTTGACAACTGTGAGGCAAACATGGAGATTTATCTATCTAGAAAAGCAGAAGGTGGGTGAGTAACGGCAATGTTGTTTACCATCAAGTAAGAACCGACTCATAGCTGACCCTCCAGTGGGTTTTCAGAGGCATAAATCTGATGGGAGGAGATTGACCATCTTCCTCCGGTAAAGCAGCTGGTGAGTTCTCCATTTGGATGTAAGAGCGGTGGTCACTCCACAAGAGAAGAATGGACAACCTTCCCTTGTCATGTACAGCTTCCAAAAGCCCACGGAGTGGGGAGGGGAGAGAAAGAAGAAGAAGAAGGAGGAGGAAAAAACAAAGCTCAGATTCAACAGCAATGACTGACTTTTCCTTTGACTCAAGATCTAGTCTTTTAAATTGCCTCACAAATGCAAAAATTGAACAACGAAAAACAGGCAGAAAGGAATTTACGCACTTGAATTGTGTTGGGGGAAACTTTTATGTATATTAAATTTACACATATATAAGTATTTGTGGGATATATGGTAGGTACTCTAGTGGCCTGGCAGTAAGGAGTTGTGTTGCCATCTTAAAGGTAGGCCGTTGAATCCACCAGCTGCGTCATGAGAGAAAAATGAGTGGTCTCCACTAGAACAATTTACTACTTCCGAATACCTGCTGGAGGGTCATCTGTGAGCCATTTCCAACATGATGGCACATAATAACGACCATATAGAAATAAAGTATACCACAGACTTACAAAACAAAACCCCCAAAAACCCAGTATTTGAAGATGTATAAACCACAATGCTCCTTAGAAGTGAGAATAGAGCTATTTAAACTTGGTTGTTTTGTACAAATCAGGAAAGACTGGTCACTAGAAAAGGTAAAGTTGTAGATGTTATTAGGTGCTGTCGAGTCAACTATGGCTCCCAGGGAACCTATGAGCAATAGATCAGGACCTTGTCCTCTCCTACACCATCTTCACAATCTCTGCCATGCTTGAGCCCATAAAAGCGCTGTCAAAAATGAAAGAAGCCACTAATGAGGTGAATTGACACAATAACTGGAGCGATAATCTCAAAAATATACTAAAAGTCATGAAACTGGCACAGGATCAGGAAACATTCTGTTCTGTTAGACACAAGTCACCACGTGTCAGAGTCAGCTCTAAAGCAATTAACATTGTCCACAAGAGAAATGCTACTAAGTCTGAGCTGAGTTCCTGGAAAATGTGAAATACTCATTTGTTCCTAACATTGCTCATTCTTCAACCCCCATATGTTTGGGTAAAGTTTATACAGGAAGGAGAGAGAAAAGGAAAATGTATTGGGTATCAAAGTGTGACACTCAAGCTTAAAACCTGTCTCTGTCCTCAAATGCTACCAAGACAATTTAAATACAAAGAGAAAATTTGTCCATGAGAGCCCTGTGGAGCAAGGGTAGAAAGACAAATTCCATCCTGCAATTCTGTTTCCCTTAACATTGTAAAGAATAATGCATTCATTAGACAAAACACAGACACTCCTGTGTGCATCATCCTTTGTTCTTGTTGTTAAATGCCATCAAGTTAGTTCCAACTCGTCCCTCCTTTTCAACAGAAATGCTGCCTGGTTCTAGGCCATCTTCACGGTCATTGCTATGTTTGAGCACATTCTTGCATCCTCTATGTCAATCCATCTCTTTGAGGGTCTTCATATTTTTTGTTAACTTTCTTCTTTAACAAGCATGATGTCTTTCTACAAAGACTATTGCTTCCTAGTAACATGTCTAGAATATGTGAGACAAAGACTCATCATCTTTGCTTCCAAGGAGCATTCAATGTTTCTTCCAAGAAAGATTTATTCATTCTTCAAGCAGTCCTGGGTACATTCAATATCTTTCATCAACACATTATTCCTTGTCCAGTTTTTTTAATGTACATGTTGTTGGTTTTGTGTTGTTGTTGTTGTTGTTGTGCATTGTTGAGTTGGAATTGACCCATAGCTAATCCTTCAGAGGCAGTAAATCACATGGGAGGAGACTGCCCATCCTTCTCCCACAGAGGTGGATTCAAACCACATACCTTTGTATTGACAGCTCAGTTCCATACCACCTGGTCAGTATCATCCTTTAACCAGAGTTAAATATTGGCCTGCCTTCTCAGTGTTTGTTTTGGTTCCCTTGGCCCACTTTGGAATCCATGGGCTCTTTCCCTCACTCATCATCTGGCCTCCTGCTGCTTTGGCAGAGAATGAAGTAATAATTCAGAAAGCTGTCCAGGACTTCCCATCAGGCCGACTACACAGCTCTGTGTTTTCACAGCTCAGGCATTCCAGTGTCCTTGAACTCCATGGCAGAGCGAGCCAAGGGAGGGTCCTAGCTCACGCCAGCTGTTGTCTAAGTTAAAGCACTTCAGGAAGCAATGTGAGAAAAGCACTTAAAAAGCACATACTTTTGTCCTCATTGGGCCTCATTTATACTTGTGCTCAAAGCTGGATCATTTGCAGACTACACATCAACTTCCAAGTAGTTAGAGAGTCAGAGCAGCTTTCTTTTTAAAAAGAGGCTCTTGGAGGGGGGGAGGTATGTGATTAGCAAGTTGTAGTCAGTTGATAACTCACAGCAATCCTATGCATAAGGAAACAAAAGGTTGCCTAGCCCAGTTTCATCCCCAGACTGGTTGAAGGGGGTACCGCTGTCAACCACTGATTTTTGGAAGCAGCTTGCTAAGCCTTTCTTCCTAGTCTGTCGCAATTAGAAAACTCACTGAAATCTGTCCAAAATCATAGCCTTACAAGTCTCTTTTGACCCATGTGTGCGTGATATGTGGCTGATAGCTCTTCATGAGATCCATTGGCTGAGAATTGAACCCGGGCTTCCCACACGGCAGATGAGGATTCCACCACTGAACTACCACTGCTGCTCACTAGGAGGAGCCATTGGGTCAACCCCGACTCACAATGACTCTGTAGGACACAGAAGGACTTCCCCAAAGAGTTTTGAGGGCTGTAGTCTTTACAGGAGTAGATTGCCAGATCTTTTCTCACATAGAGCCACTGAAGGATTAAAATCATCCACCGTTCAGTTAGCAGCAAAGTGCTTAAGCACTGCACCACCAGGGTTCCTATCATGCTCATATAACCCCAAAACTCAGTGCCATCCGGTCAATTCCAACTCATATTATTCTTGTTGTTATGAGCCATCAAGTCAACTACCACACATAGTGTCCCTTGGAACAGTTCTGAACCCTGCGCTACCCTAAGCCAACCTCATTGACTCCAACACACCTATTCCCATTACCCATTACCCCACTTACTGTGTCAGTCCATCTCATCTCATCCGGAGTCTGTCTTTCTGGAGCCGACCCTCCACCTTTCCATGCAATGTCCTTCTAACAACCCTAACAGACAGAGTGGAACTACTTCCTATGGTTTTTCTAAGCTGAAAACTTTGTGAACCAGTCATCACAGTTTTTTCTCCCAGATTGTCTGTTCTTGTGTACCGTCGTGATTTCAGACTTTCCGGTTAGCAGACAAGCACTTAACTACTCCACCACCAACAATCTTCAACTTTCATAGGGCAGCGTGTCAACAGATTGCTTAGAAATAAATTATGGATTCTCTCTTCCTGAGAGCAACCTGCTGTGTCCTTTTGTGTTCCTCCTTTTGCTTCTGTCTGATGGAATCCCGCTGTCTGGTTAATCACCTAACTCATCTTTCTCCCTTGGCAGATACAAGAGTCTGGTATTAATGCAAACTGCAGGAGGTGTTTGTACCCAAAACTCTGCAGAATAAAAAGATTCCCAAAGGTTTCATTATAATGGTTCAGTCACAAATAGATTTTAACACATTAGAAGACCAGGGATATTTATAAATGTATAATATTTATCTTTTTATCCCTGTTAAAACAGAAATAAGTTATTGCATCTGAGGTCTGAAAGGTACCATCCAAATATGGTGAAATACTGTTATGACTTTAATTGTGCCTTTCAAAATTATGTGTTGGCAACTGTGGTGGTCAAGATAATGTGGTACTGGTACTGTGAAAGACACATAGATCAATGGAATAGAATTTAGAAACCAGAGAGCAGCTCATCTATCTATGCTTGACTGACTTTTGACAAAGAGATGAAATCAGTTAAGTGCAGAAACAACAGCTTTTTAAACAAATGGTGTTGACAAAATTGAAAAACCATCTACAGAAAACTCAAGCAAAACCCATACCTCACACAATACACAAAAACCAACTCAAGGTGATCAAGGACCTACGAGTGAAACCAAAGATTATAAACTTCATTAAAGAAAAGCTTGGAAGAACTCTAGAAGCCCTAATCCACAGTATGAACAATCTTCCAAGCATCCTGAAAAACCTACAACCAGAGAGAACAAAATAGATACATGAGACCTTCTAAGAATCAAATCCCTATATGCATCATAAAACTTCTCCAACAGAGTAAAAAGGAAAGCTACAGACTGGAGAAAAATATTTGGTAATGACATGTCTGATAAGGGACTTATATCTAGAGTTTATAAAATACTCGAACACCACAAGATAAAGGTAAACAACTCAATAGAAAAATGGGCACAGATGCACACCCATGTTTATCATGGCTTTGTTCACAATAGCAAGTTGGAAACAACCTAAGTGCCCATCAACAAATGAATGGATAGAGAAGCTGTGGTATATTCGTACAATGGAATACTACGCTGCATTGAAAAACAAGGAACTCATGCAATATTATTGAAAATGTGTGACCCTGGAGGACATTATGCTCAGTGAAGTCACAAAAGGATAAATACTGCATTGTGCCACTGTTGTAAAATAGGACTGACTTCAGAGTTGGAGGGAGACTGAGAA
>NW_006399890.1:4884915-4885803 GCF_000299155.1 Elephantulus edwardii | reverse complement strand
TTGAGAGCATAAAATGGTGCAATCACTATGGAAGGTGGTTTGGCACTTTCTCAAAAAGTTGGAAATAGAAATACCATTTGACCCAGCAATTCCACTACCGGAAATATAACCTAAAGATACTAGAACTATCATCCAAATAGATATACGCACACCCATGTTTATTGCTGCATTATTTACAACAGCAAAGAGATGAAAGCAACCCAAATAGTCATCAACAAACAAATGAAAAGAAAACTATAGTATAATCATATAATGGAACACTATGCAGCACTGAAAAAAAAACAGTGAACTCATAAAACATTATACAACATATGTGACCCTTCAGGACATTTTACTGAATTAAATATCTCAGTCACAAGAGGACAAATACAGTATAGCACTATTATTATAAGGCAGGTCTGACATAAGGGTTTGAGAGCAGAATAGGGTAAGAGTGGATAGATAATGAACATTGCACTGAAACAGATGAAGGAAAGAACTGTTTAAAAGCAATATATGATCAAGCATTATATGTACGACAGCAGCTCAAAATAAGAGGTATATTGCAAATAAGGCCAGGTGGTGGAGGGAGGTAATTGTGCAACAATGAATGAATATGAAAAGAGGGGAAAAAAATCATGAACTAGGGGAGGGAAGAAGGAGGGAGGGGGTTAAAAATGAATGAATGAAGATCTAATTTTTCTGTAAAGTTTTGTTAAAATCACAATTAAAATAAAACATTTTAATAAATAAATATATGTGAACTGTGGCTGACTCTGAGAAGAATGGGAATCCCAGAGCACTTGATTGTTCTAATGCGAAACCTATACTTGGACCAAGAGGCAGTCGTCAGAACAGAGCAAGGAAACACTGCATGGTTCAAAATTGGGAAGGGTGTACACCAGGGAT
>NW_006399890.1:4880192-4884100 GCF_000299155.1 Elephantulus edwardii | reverse complement strand
CAAACGACTCGACAGCACATAACAACAACAACAACATGTATATGCTTAAGTCCTAAGCCCTAAAACATATGACTGTGACCTTGTCTGTTAATAGGGTTCTTTGAAGACGGATATTGTTGTTGTTGTTGTTGTTGTTGATTACCTTTGAGTCGTGCAGGACTTACAGGAACCCCATGAACAAAAGGCCTGAAGCCCCTCTGCAACCATGAACATTTATCAAAGTTCATAGAGTTTCTGGAGGCATGTTATTTAGGAAGTGGATGCCACTCCATCAGTTAATGAAATGTCTTACTGGAGTAGGGTAGAGTAGGTATCTTAATCTGACTGGTGTCAAAAGAAAAGAGACACATAGAAGATAGCTGTGTGATGGCCGAAGTAAGTTGAAGTTTAACGTCAAGGAACACCTAGGGTTATAGAAGCCGGTAAAGGCGAGACAAGATCTTCTCCTAGAGCCAGCCTTCAGAGAGAATGTGGCTACATCACGAACTCAGATAATCCGTCTTTAGAATTGTGAAACAGTAAATTTTTGTTGTTTTAAGCCATCATTACACTCAGGTAGGATATTTGTGGAATAATACACACAGAACTCCAAGATCAGTTGTAGCAAGATGGTTTAAAATATTCTTGACTTAATATTTCATTCCCCTCAGAAGCTCTCTGGTTCTCCTTTGGTGCATAACAAAGTGCTCCAAAATGAATTGGCTAGAGACCCATTTTATTATGACTGCCTGCATTTCACAGGACAGTTCTCACCTGAGTGTCTCATGCAATGGCAGCAAGATGTTGTTTAGGATTTCTGAAGATGCAAGTGCCCTAGGTTTCCAGTATGTCTCACTTCCATGTTGGTAGTTGATGCCAGCTGTTGACCAGGACCCCAAGATGGTTCTACACTGGCCACACATCACTTTTCATATGACAGGCTTCACACTACCCAGCAGCTTGGTTCTCAGAGGTAACATACAGGAGCAAGCATTATAAGAGACCTATAGAGATGCCTAAGATCACTTGCAACCTAGCTTTGGAAGTCATACAATGTCACTTCCACTCATTCTGTTGGTCAAAAGGGAAGTCATAAAATAGCCTAAATTCAAATGGAGAGAGCTATTCAAGGAAGCTACTGGCAGGAGTGGTTCCCCTGGGGGCTAGTTTCGAAAAGAGGCATCGATATTTACACTCATGTTGGAATACCATATTTCCAACTCTAAAATGTCATTTTGACATATTCTGACTAAAATAAAATTAAAAACCTCATGCCATCAAGTCAGAACAGACTCATAGCTGACCCTCCAGTGGCTTTTCAGACTCTTAAGTTGCAGCTGCAGCTGTTGTCTGGATGGAACAAGGAAGGAACACTGCATGGTTTAACATCAGGAAGGGTGTGCATCAGGGTTGTACTTCCCTCCCCCTCCTTCCTCCTGCTCTTTTCTTCCCTTCTTCCTCTTCTCCTCTCTCCTTCTCCCTCTGAATTAGTGTCAATTCAGAGACACTGCTCAGTAAGTCTTGAAAAATATTAGTATCTCCTTTTCTCAAATGAATAGTCACTTTGCCAAAGATGGTAGTTCTCCTTGGGGACAGCTGAGAGAAAGATTAACAGTATACATTTTTGGCAATGTAACGTGCCCCTTGCTCAACAAGACCAGCCTCCCCTTCATTTAGGGGATTATGGGTCCATAAACTGATTCAAGACTGAAAACTAAGTGGCTCTGCCAATTCAAGTTAGGTTGCAGTTTATCTGACCTAGAATTCTTTAATTTGTATAGATCAAGTAAATGTTTAGTATATTTCCAACTGTTTCAATGCTCCTAGAAACTCCAAGATTAAGTAGCTAATGTCATAAATCCATATAAGTCAAAGTAGTCTGACTACTTGAGTTTGAACTTGAATATGAACATTTGATGATCTGTTCCATAGTCAGTCCCTGATCTGGTTTTGATTGCTAATTCTGAGCTTCTCCAACATCTCTTTCCCCCCGATTGTAGTCAATCTGATTCCTGTGTAGTCAGTCCATCAGGTGAAGTCCATGTATATGGTCACTATTTGTGTTTTTGAGTATTTGCAATGAATAACTCATTTATTGTGCATAAGTCTATCACATGATATCCAGCCTCATTTCTGTCACCAAGGACATACTTTCCAACTACCAGGCCTTCTTTGCTTCCAACTTTTACATTCCAATGATCTATTAATATTAATGCATCTGGGTTGCATGTTCATTCCATTTCAGACTGCAAAAATTGGTAGAATTCCTCAATGTCTTCATCTTTGGCTTTCAAAGTTGGTGGGTATAATGGTTGTATTAACATTAATTCCTTGTGCGTGCCTAACTAGGGTCCTATCATTCACAGTACCGTACTTCAGGACAGATCTTGAAATGCTCTTTTTAAAGATGAATGCCACACCATTGCTCTTCAGTTTGTCATTTGTGGCACAGTAGATCATATGACTGTCTGATTCAAATTGGCCAATGCCAAAAAGAAGAAAGAAGACTTCCGACAAGATAGATTGCCACAGTGACTGCTGTAGTAGGCTAACAACATTCTGACTACTGTTTTGATTCTACTTCCATTACGGTAAGCACATCTACCTTGCTTTGACATTTTAGTGCTACCACTTGACCCTACTACCACAAGGTAGAACTAACCTTTTTGTAGTTATGTCTTAATACAAATAGAGGAGTTCCCACTGGCAAAACTGGCTTACATAAAGTGAGAATCACAGCAATGACTAGTGAAAGGACTCAGAGGGGGATACAACACCCTTGATCCCATCCAGGTCTGATGCTGTGTAAATGGAGTTTCCCTGTGTGTAATCCACAATGCCTTTCATCTCACAAAAAAAATAAAAGGGGAGAAAGTGAGCAGAGAGGTAAGACCTCAAGACCATCAAGAACAAAGAGTCTGGGACACAAGTTTCTCTGCTGAGAAACTCCTAAACTAGGAAACACAGAAAGACTTCCCCTCAAAGCCAGCCAGCCACAAGTGGTCCCTTTGTTATACCAGCACTAGATAAGATAACATTTCTTTCACATTTGAGGAGGATAGGTGACCATCGTCACTATAAATATGTGAGTGGTGTGGACAAATCGTCATCTGTGTAAAGGACTAGGCCAATAGATGAGAAAGCAGGGAAAGGGAAGCTGAATCTTGAAGCAAGTGGAGAAAGACAAGGATTCATGAAGATTCATGCATCCAAAGACCTAATCAAGGTGGCCATATGTACTTTGAATTTGCCCTATGAAGACCCTCAGCCAGATGGATTGACACAGTGACTGCTGCAATGTGCTCAGGTTTGTCAGAGATGATGAGGATGGTCCAGGATAGAACAAAGTTCTGATCTGTTGTTCATAGGGTTGCTATGACTCATATTCAATGTGATAGCACCTGACAAGTCCAAAGATGAGAGAGCTTTTGTGAGTCAGTGGTAAAGAGTTGCGCTGCTGACCCAAAGATACACGATTTAAATTCACCGGCTGCTCCAAGCAAGAAAGATGGGCAATCTCCTCCCATACAATTTATAGTCTCTGAAAACCCACTAGAGGCTCAGCTATGAGTCAGTTCCAGTCCAATAGCACATAACAACAACAATAGTAGCATATATGTTTGACTATTTTCTATCTAAAATGAACAGAAAGATGTAGAAAAATAAGAGGATAGGTTATATACAAAATTATATTTACTATACAGTTTAGAAAATAGGTTAAAAATTATCCATTTATTTATGCAACCATTCAGCAAATATTTTTTATTATTATTAAATTTTATTCGTTTTAATGAACATTTACAGAGATTTTTGGGTTTTCATTCATTCATTGTTGCACTGCTTTCTCTACCCTCCTCCCCAGTTCGTTCTTCTTCCCCTCCCTCCAAATGTCTGTTTTAATTGTCCAATTGCCACAGTGCTTGTCAAAG
>NW_006399890.1:4868445-4879610 GCF_000299155.1 Elephantulus edwardii | reverse complement strand
TACCATGGACTGCCAAGAAAACAAATAGATTCATCCTAGAGAGGGTTAAACCAGGCTGCTCCTTGGAGGCAAGGATTCTGGGGCTTCGCCTGACATACTCTGGACATGTTGTAAGGAGAGACAGGTCTTTGAAGAGGGACATCATGCTGGGCAGAGTGGAGGGACAGTGCAGGAGGGGAAGACCCTCTACGAGTTGCTCCAGTGACGGGGGTAATAGGGATGGGTGTGTCAGAGGCAATGAGATTGGCACAGGATAGAGCAGGGTTTAGGGCTGTTGTACATAAGGTCACTATGAGTCGCAAACGACTCGACGGCACATAACAACAACAACAACAACAGTAATCATCTGACAGCTTGTGTTCAGAATGTGATTTTCTGATTAAGGCAACTAGGCACAAAGCAGCTCGTGGAGGAAGCAGCAGACTGTGGCTGTGAAATCAATGAAGTCTCGCAGGTGTTTGCAGTGCACGCTGAAAGAGACACGGCCATATCGTTGCTAGTCAAGTTTCAGGATAAATAGCCTTAAAGGACAGGACTGTGGCCAGGGCTTTGTCACCTCGGGAAGGGACATGATGTTTGAACAACATCCTTCCCAGACTGAAAGCCGCTCAGACACGGATCACCATTCCAGGAGTTTGGCACGCCAGGTTACATCAGCAGCCAAGTGCATAACTGCCAGGAACTGGCCAATTCCACCGAGACACCAGTCACTTCTGAATGCTGAAAAATGTTTGTAATATACCGTAATAAATGTAAGCCTGACTCATTTAATCGGAGCTAAGTCTCAGACTGGGGATTTCTGCACAGGAGGGAGATGTTTACCGAAATCCGACTTTCTGGGCTGCCATCTCACATTCCAGGAAGAACAGGCCTATTATCTGGGTAGTCTGGCCAATTCTTGTATTATGTTTAAGGTCATTAATATGGGTGTTTATTATAACATAGAAGGGAGCTCTGGTGGCCTAGTGGTAAAAAGCTTTGCTGCAATCCCAAAGGCACACAGATTCTAAGCCACTGGCTGTTCCACAGGAAGAGGGGCAAGCTCCTCCCCAGGGATTAACGGCCTCTGAAAACCTGTTGGAGGGTCAGCTATGGGTCAGTTGCGACTCAAAGTCACACAACAAGAACAAATAACATGTTTTCAACTCACAGCGAATTCATTTCAGTACAGAGTAATGAAAATACAAAAACTCATTCTCATTAATTTAGATTATTATAATGAATTGCATATTTACAAAACAGTTTTAAGAGTATCATAGTCTTTTCCATTTCTAGCAAATTGATCCTTTCTCCTAAGACCAAGGCTTGTCTAGGCTTGGAAGAATCAGAGTAGCCTCAGGAGCTGGTGGAATTTTCTCCTCTAGTAAAGAGAAGAAATAAAGTTGGTTTTTTGAGGCTAGCTCTCACAGCTTCTTTTGCATATAGTCTTAATGCTACAAATTCTGTAAGTGGATTTCATCAAAGATAGATGCAGTCACCAGTTACCTGTTTGTACTTCAATTCTCCAGGAAGCCCTCTGAATTCAGAAGCAGACTATTCAACTCGTAGTTTCATTCTGACAATAAGACAACAGAACAAGAGTTATTAATCCACATGCTCGGGATGAGGGGATTATATTTCAGACTGGTGATTTGTCTAACACCATTCAACTGATTATAGAAATAGGACTTGAACATAGATCTCTTGATTTCAAAGGACTGCATTTTCTGCTATTGCACCCTGACTTCTTGGCAAAAACTCAACTGACAAGTGCAAGGCAGCTTCCAAAGAACAGAGTGCACTCGTGGGGGTGGAGCACAGGATAGGCAACAAGTAAACTAGGTAGAGTGCAAGTAGCTGAGAAGGAACAGCAAAACTCCTGTGCCTAGAAGCCCAGGGTATCCATTCCCAGGGTAGGCTTGGACCTAGGGGGCATTGGCCCAAGGTAGACATTGACAATTAAGGCACAGATACAAAGGAAATTGTCAGCAGAAGAAAATTCACCTTTAACTGTCTGGAGTGCTCTATTCCAGCATTTTGAAACTGTGAAAGAAGTGGTCTAAGTCCAGAGTGCAGCCTGGCCTATAGATGGAGCCAAGTGGCTGCCAGCCACAGACCTAAGAGGCAAAGCACACAGGGAGTCAGTAGATCACACCCACATCACCACCCTCCTGAGTTCAACAGTCTTTGCTAAATATTCGCACAACTGGTCTAAAATACCTTGCTGACTCTATTTTACCTATAGGAAATTTTTCAGAAGGCATATTAAGATAAAATCTGTATTGTTTACCATCCAAACCAACACATATGTGAAAAGAAAAGAGAAAGATGTTAAAAAATGTGCAGCTACTAGAACTGAGGCCCATCTGAACACCTTAGTCCTCAAACTGACATCATTGCTCCTCAATAATTTGAAGCAGTCCCTGACTACAGATTTCCCCAGTTTACTATGTCTCCTGATCTCCTGACTGCTGGTACCAAGTGTATTAATTGTGGATCCAAGTAAGATGAAGTGGTTGAAATTTCAATCTTTTCTTCATCTATCATGATTTTACCTATTGGTCCAGTGGTGAGGATTTTTGTTTCCTTGTTGCTGAGATGTAATCTGCATTGAACCTTCTGTAGCAAGCACTTCAAGACCTTTCAGCAAACAAGATTGTGTCATCTGCATAATGAATGCTACTGAGTCATCTGCCTCCAATCTTCATGCCACCTTCTTCTTCATAGAGTCCAGCTTCTTGAATAAGTTGCTCAGCATACAAATTCAATGGGTATGGAGAGAGTATACACCCTTTACGCACACTTTTCCCCATTTTAAACCATGTAGTATTCTCTTGCTCTGTTCACACAATAGCTTCTTGATCTAGGTTTAGGTTTCACACAAGGACAATTAACTGTTCTGGGATTCTTCTCAATGTTTACAATCTACACAGTTAAATGACTTTGTATAGTCAATAAAGCACAAATAGGTATTCTTCTCATTTTCTTCACTTTCAGCCACGATTCCTCTGACATCAGCAATGATATCCTTGGTGTCAGAGCCTCTTCCAAATCCAGCATGAACAATTCTCTGTCTAGGTACTGTTCTAGCTGTTTTTTAATGATCTTCAGCAGTATTTTGTTTGCATGTCATATTAATTATACTGTTTGATAATTTCCACTTTCTATTGGATCATCTTTCTTGGGAGACTGTCACTACTGATTTTGTCTTGCTTAGATCCACAATCCATACCCTTGTCACTAGCAGTCAGGAAACCAAAAGATGAGTTGTATTGGGAAAATCTGCTGTCAGGCACCTCTCTGGAGTACTGAAGCACAATGATGACTTAGTCTAGAGACTAAGGCTCACCTAATCCAGGCCATGATCTTCTCAGTTGCTTGTTATGCATCTGAGAGCTGGTCAATGAATAGAGAAGACAAAAGAATCAATGCCTTTGAGTTGTGGTGTGGAAATGGTTTTGAACATACCATGGACCATGAAGATAACAAATAGATCTGTCCTCTAGAGGATGAAGCCAGATTGCTCCTTGGAGGGAAGAATTATGAAACTCTGTCTCACATACTTTGGTCATATTGTCAGGAAGGTCCAGTCCCTGAAGTAGAATATTATGATTGGAAGGATGGAGGGTCAGTGCAGGAAAGAAAGACTCTTAATGAGATGGATTGACACGGTGAGTATGGTAATAGGATGAGGCGTGTCAGAGACAGTAAAGTTTGCTCAGGATAGGACAAGGTTCTGAGCCAATCGTCATAGAGTTGCTATGCGTCATAGTCAACTCGATGGCACTTAGTAACAACAATAACATCCACTTCCTAAACAACATGCTTCTGAAAACTCTAGGAACTTTGATAAATGTTGATAGTTATAGAAAGGGTTCAGGTCTTTTGTTCTTAGGGCCTCTATGAGTCGTGCTTGACTCAAAGGCAATCAACAACAACTTCTAAAATACACATTTCAATGATACATGCATTTATAAAATAAGACAAGAAATACACATAATGCTGACATAATTTTGAAAGCAAATGCTTTTGATGATGCTTATATAATTATATAATTTTGAAAGCAATAGTTTTCAGAAATGTCTAAAAATTATGTATTTTTGCAACCTCTTCAAGAATTGTTGTTGTTAGGTGCCAGTGAGTCGAGTAAAACTCATAGCAACCCTATGAACAGCTAGCATGAAACCTGCCCTATCCTGTGCCAACCTCATCATCTCTGAGACATTAGAGCCTATTGAATGGCATTTACTAATTCCCTCTAATACCAAGTTAATTGCATAGCCTTTCAACAGTTTGAAGTTGGATGCTGCTTAGAAATTACTCATCAAATAACTAAAATTAAAAAGCATGGCAATATCAAGATGTTGAGCTAGAATTCACACACTGCTGGTGGGAATGTGAATTGGTACAATTTAATTGGAAAACTGTTTGGTAATACCTATAAAAGATTAGCATATGTTTTCCCACTCCTAGTGTCTACCCAACAGCAATGTGTATAAATGTTTAACAAAGTCATGAGTAAGAATGTTCATAGCAGCACTGCTCATAACCCAAAACTGGAAACTACTCAATATCTATTGTCAGTTGTTGTTATTGTTTACTGTCCACTTGGAACCAATCCATAGCTGATGCTCCAGTGGGTTTTCAGAGGCAGTTAATTGCATAAGAGGAGATTGCCTACCCTTCTCCCATTGACTCAATATGAGTAGATTATATAAATAGATTTTGCATATTTATACAATGGAGTATAACAATGAGTGTGAACAAGTACAACCATATACACAAAACAATATGATGATTCTCACAAAGTTAAACAAAATATGTTATAGTTCCACATGTAATATACCCTCAGATATAATATACAAGTACATTTAAGTCACAGAGTGTATACAAAGAGTTAGAATGCAACAGGGTTTCTCAGTATGGAAAAAAACTGTTTAGCATTATTTATGTGAAAATACAGTGTATAAAATTCACAAACAAACTTAAGCTCCAGCATCCAAATTCAAAAGAGATTTACTTGAGCGAGCTAGAAATTGTAAGGGGTCCCAAAGAAGGCTTTTGAGTACTGGTAACATTCCATTTCTTGGGATGGTTGCTCATTACAGAGATATATCCAGCTTATTCTTTTTCAGTTCTGCCTCATTCTACTAGTCAAACAAGACACTGCGCACCAGCCTATATTTGAGAGGAGATATGTGAGATTCCATCTCTTAAGGGGGAATGGTAAAGTCACATTGCCATTGTGGAATGAGTGGTTGTTGTGAAAAATTTAACCTAGTCCAAATAGGAAATACAATAAACTGCCTTTTAAATTGTAAATAACATGTACAATCTGCTTCAATTGCATAGAATTCATCATCATTCTGGGACAAAAGCAGCAACATAAGAGAGGTAAGAAAGAAAATTAATACACAATTAATGCGCAAAAGAAAAGTAAAGATGCTCCAGTTTGCTTCAAATTCCCTCCCTGAATCAGGAACTAAGAGCAGAGACATAGGGTGTTTTGAGGTTGGCCTAGTCATGCACCCAACAGGACTATCTGAAACAGGAGAGGGGCAATCCACCAAGTGAAGAAGCAGGAGAAAAATAGAATGTGTTTACTCCAGAAGTTCCTTACTATTTCTGATGGTTATCCCAAAAGAAATCCTTAAACTCAGCATGCCAGGAAAGAGGAAGGGTGTGCTCTCCATGTGGCATTCAACTATTCTCCCTCTCACATACACATGTCAAAACCATTAGTACTAAAATATTGTTTAAAATGTCTAGTTGTAAAACATACATCTAAGTGCAACTATTGAAAGTAATCATGTTTCCTTCTCTTTGAGCACTCCTCAAAATACTCATCTGTCTATGAACATGTGTTAACACTTTTCTCTCTGGTAGTTTCAAAAAATCATCCACAGTGTTTTGACCACAAACATTTCTGTTAACAGCTATGAGTCACACATCAAAAAATTCACTCAAGACTACAGGTGTGGTAAACTGAACTTGAGCCCCCACGTCTCCTCTCTGGGGAGACTCCTGGGGATTAGAGAGAAACCAGGTGATCATTACACCATGTAACCAGCTGGCTCAACCAAAGACCTTGTCAGTTTATATGGGAGACTTAATAATAAAGGGACAAAGTTAAAAGACCAAAGTTATTACTTTGCAAGATAATGTGTTTTAAATCATGTTATTGAAATAAATATGCATTTTGCTCACACACAAGACCTAATTCATCTATGATATATAGTTTCATGGTTTCTTTATTATTCTTTATAGTTGCACAGCACTCTACCCTGTGAGGGTACTGTAATTTCTTATGATGTTGGAATTTTTTGTTTTCTTGATGTTGAGATGTAATCTATATTTAAGACTGTTGTTTTTTATCTTCATTAGTAAGTGCTTTAAGTCTTACTCACTTTCTGCAAGCAAGATTGTATCTTCTGCATCTGAAAAGGTATTGGTGAGTCTTCCCCCAATCCTAATCTCACATTCTTCTTCATATAGTACAGATTCTCAGATTATTTGCTCAGCAGATAGGTTGAATAAGTATTGGGGGGTGGGTAGGATACAATTCTGACACATATCTTTTTACTCATTTGAAGCTCAACATCAAGAAGACAAACATTCTCACCACTGGGCCAATTGGCAACATCATAATGATGGAGAAGAGGTTGAGGTTGTTAGCAATTACAGCTTGCTTGGCTCCACAATCAACACTCTTGGCAACAACAGTCAGGAAATAAGACAAATTGCACTGGGAAATCTGCTGTCAGGGACCTCTCCAGAGTAGTGCAAAGCAACGATGCCAATCTAGATACTAAGGTGTGCCTTATCCAGGCCATGGTCTTTGCAATTGCTTGCTATGCATCAGAAAGTTGGACAATGTCTAAAAATGACAGAAGAATTGATGCCTTCAAATTGTGGTGTTGAAGAAGCATCTTGAACATACCATGGACTGCCAAGAAAACAAATAGGTCTTTCTTGCAGACAGTGAAACCAAGTTTCTCCTTGAAGGCTAGGATTTTGAAGCTCCATCTCACATACTTTGGGCATGTGGCCTGGAAGGACTTGTCCTTGGAAAACAGTGCAGGAGAGGAAGATCCTGGATGAGATGGATTGATACAGGAACTAAGACAATGAGTGTTGGTGTGTCAGAGTTAGTGATACTGGCTCAAGACAGGGAAGGCTTCAGAGCTGTTGTACATGTAGGGTTACTATGAGTCACCGGCAACTCAATAGCACATAACAACAACAATAAAAACTTGTTTGTTTGGTTTTTTTGTTTGTTTTTTTAATGACTGCTTTTTTTGTCTATGCACACGTTTTATAAGAAACAATTATATGCTCTGGAATTACCATTATTCTCAATAATTTATTCTTATCCATAAGTTTTTGCATAGACAGTTAACTACAAGTAAACTTCTTTCAAGTATTATCTGCTTTCAGCAAGATCTGACATCAGCAATGATAGTCCTTTTTCCACAGCCTCTTCTGAATCCAGCTTCAATTGCTGGTAATTCTCCGTCATTGTTGGTTCCAACTATTTTTTAAATGATTTTCAGCAAGATTTTATTTGTGTGTAATATTAATGATATAATTTTATGATTTTCACATTCTGTTGGATAGCCTTTTTTTTTTAAGAATGTGTATTAACATGGATGTCTTCCAATCATCTGTCCAGGTAGCTGTCATCCCAACTTTTTGGCAAAGATTATTGAGGACATTCAGGGTTGCATCTATCTACTGAAATGCTGGATGTGTTATTCCCTCAGTCCCTCGTACCTTGTATATTTTTACCAATACCTTCAGTATTGCTTGGAACTCTTTCAATACCACTGGTTCTTTATTGCCTACTGCTTCCTAAAATGGTTCAGTACTGTAAAAAGAGCCAAGGCAGCATGGAGGTGGCCAAGTTGGATCTCTACAAACTTCATGAGGGGAAACTCCCATCATCAGTATCCACAACACAAAACCAATTTGCATGAGGTCAGACAAGTCCCCAACACACTCTGCATCTACTTCTAATTCCAGCACCAACCATACTACTCTACTAAATCTGAAATCCATTGCAATAGTTACACAGACTTCACAGAACCATATTCACGATTATGTGAGATTTTGGTGAAGTTAACAGGTTACAACACAAGTTGGCAACAAGATACAATTTCTTAATCAAGACTGTTTCTTAAGTATGCTTGCAGGCCCTTCAGCTTTCTCTCTTGCAATTTTAGGCCAGTACTACAAAATTATCTTGTTGTATGCCATTGAGTGGTTGTTGTGAGGCTGAACACTGTGACACTGATGTGTCAAATGTGTTAATGGTTGGTTACTCAATGCAGACAGAGAGTGGGGTGGAGCTCCCCAATTAAAACAAGCTTGGAAGAAGGAGTAGCATCCAATTCCATAATAGCTTGCCTCCGGAAACCCTATGAACCTTGAGAGAGGATGAAAGACACCCAAGCGTTGAGGACTCTCCTTCGTAGGATCACTATGAGTCACCTGTGACTCGATGACACTTAACAACAACAACAAGATGCCACTGAGTTGGAATTGAGCTATAGTTGGCCCTCCAGTGGGTTTTCAGAAGCGGTAAATTACAAGGGAGGGGATTAACCATCTTTCTCCCCTCAGAGCAGCTGGCAGATTTAAATTGCATGCCTTTGGGATTGCAACACAGCTTCTTATCACTAGTCCATGATGTCTCCATTCAGACACCACCACCGTCAGCAAGCTTTGGCAAAGTCTCCTGGCCCTAATTCTATGGGGTAGCAGTCTCAGGTCAACTCTGCATCATGTCTGATCTCTGGTGCTCTGCTGAGGCTACTACTGCTCTCCTGTAGGTCTGGATGGTACAGGAATATCAGGCCCCAAAGAAGGTGCAATGAATGCTTTGCTGCTGCTGCTGCTGCTTTGCTGGTACTGAGATTCCCAAATTTCTGCTGTATGTTCCTACTCAACTAGGTGGAGCCTAACAACAGCCCAGCCATGGGGCAAAATCAAGAGCAATGACCTAGGAGAACCATTTTAAACAATAGTCCCACTATGCCACAAGTGTCCACCAATTATTCTTGGTAGTGACTCTATTTCTTCCATCTTCTTTTGATGGAGAAAATTTCAGCCCCAAAGGAATGCAGTTCATGTCTGCCAGCTACCCCATGGGATACAGATGGGCAATCTCCTCCCATGCCTCTGAAAACCTCCGGGAGGGTCAGCTATGAATCAGTCTCATCTTGGCAGTACACAACAACAACCAACAACATTTTAAAAGTTTCTTTTTATTTCTTATTTGTTTCCATACAATATTCATATACATTGTATTTCACGTAGTCCTTCATTCACATTTTATTTCATAAATCATTGCCATACATTGCTTTCATAAAATTGTAGCCTTAAAATGATAAAACATACAATCAAGATGCATTAATACAAATTGATGAAGTTTAACAAGAAGCAAACAATAAATGATGGGGAGGCTATAAAGAGATAGGGACTCTTATACAGTGTTGTTGGGATCACAAAATGGTACAACCACTCTGAAAGGCAGTTTGGCATTTCCTCAAAAATCTGAACATAGAAATTCCATATGACTCAGCTGTTCGTTGCTTGGAATATACCCCTAAAAAATTAGAACTGAGATACAAATGGAGATTTGTACACCAATGTTCATAGCAGTGTTATTCATGATAGCAAGAACTTGGAAATGGGCCAAATGTCCAACCACAATCAAATGGATTGAGAAATTGTAGTACATTCACACAATGGAATTTTATATAGCACTCAGGAGCAACAATTTTAAAAATTACTACATAACTTGGGAAGGACTGGAGAGCTTTATGCTGAGTAAATTAACTCAGTTTCATAAGGACAATTACTGTACAAGACCATTAGTGTAGAAACACAAAGATAAATGGTAAAGCATGTATCCAAGGAGGGGAGGGGAGAAGCAGAGGGGTGAGAATGGGCAGTATTGATATTTTCACAACTATAAGTCTTCCTAATCATGAGTTTCCTGGCTGAAAGTGAAGAGAACTTGAAATACTTGCTGCAGAAGACTAAAGACTGCAGTCATCAATATGGATTACATCTCAACATCAAGATAACAAAACTCTTCACCACTGGACTAATAGATAACATAATAGATAACACTAATAGATGGAGAAAAGTTTGATGTCCTCAAAAATTTCATTTTACTTACATCTATTTAAAAAAAAAAACAACCAACCAACCACCCACCCATGGCAACAGTAGTCAAGAAGTCAGAAGACATGTTCCATTGTGAAATTCTGCTGTCAAAGACTTCTCTATAAGATAAGGATGTCAATTTAAATACTGAAGTATGCCTGATCTAAGCCATAGTCTTTTCCCTTGCTTAAAAGTTGGATAGTGATTAAGGATGACAGAAGAATCAACACCTTTGAATTTGGTTTTGTTGGAGAAGAGTGCCGAATATCCCACAGACTGCCAAGAGAACGAAAATTCTGTCTTAGAAGTGCAACTAGGTTTTCCTTAGACACAAGAATGGTGGAACTGGATCTCACATACTTTGGTCATGTTGTCCGAAGGGTGTAGTCCTTGGCAAACGCATTATGCCTGGACAGAAGGAGGAACAGAGAAAGAGAAGATCCTCAACAAGACAGATTAACACAGTGAATGTGACAATGGGCTTGAGCATGTCGGAGATGGCAAGGATGGTGCAGGATAGGGCAAGGTTCAGATCTATTGTCCCTAGGTTTACTCTGAGTTGTAATGATCGTGGTGGCAGCTAACAATTGCAGCAACAAGCCATGAGGATGGCCCATTTTCCCATATATGTATGTGTCTATTGGTTTATTGTCATGGTGTTTTTGTAATTTGTGGAGGTATTTTGTATCTCTGGGTAGAGATATTCTTAAATATTTTGTCTTTTAGGAAGATCTTAGTGTAAATGGCACTGTTTCTTATTTCCTTTTCTGAGTTCTCTTTGTTACTGCTGAGGATTCTAGTTGGTTTTACATGGTGGTCTTGTACCCGGCCACTTTGCTAAATGATTCACTGATTGAGTGATTTTAACAGTGCATCTAAATTCCAAAATCAAACTCCACAATAGTCTATGTGTTTCCTATTGTCAAAGGGGCCCTTTAGAGTAGTGAGAGAAGATCTTCATCCTGAAACCTACAGTGTCCCTTTTCAGCAGGAAGTAGCTAAGAGAATACGCC
>NW_006399890.1:4865902-4868117 GCF_000299155.1 Elephantulus edwardii | reverse complement strand
TCACAGCTGCTCTGTAGAGGATGATAAGAAATCCCCTATGCAATTAATTCCCTGCAAAAATATCTGGAGAGTCAGTTACAAGCCAGCCCTGACTCAATGGCACAAAACAACAAATGTGTGTATGTATAGATGTATATGCAGGAGAGGACAACCATGGATGAGAGACAATGAGACTGGCTCAGGATGGGGCAGGGTTCAGAGCTATTGATCAAAGGGTTGCTATGAGTTACAGGCAACACAACAGCACATACAACAGGTGTGTGTGTGTGTGTGTGTGTGTGTGTGTGTGTGTGGCTTAATGTTAAAGAGTTGCACTGCCAACCTAAAAGCACATGATTCAAATCCACCAGCTGTTCCTCAGGAGAAAGATGGGCATTCTCCTCCCATGTAATTTACAGCCTCTGAAAACCCATTGTAGAGTTGATTCTGGCTTGATGGCAATGATTTGAGCTTTGATCTGATGCATCAGATCACATAATCTGCAAACAGAGATAACTTTACTTTTTCTTCCTCAATTTGTGTATCTTCTCTTTCTTTTATCCCCCCCCCCTTTGTTGTTCTGGCTAATATTTCCAACAACATTGAGGACATCTCTGGTTCCTGTTTGTAAAGGAGTGCTTTCAATCTCTCTCCATTGTGAGCAATGTTGGTCACTGGTTTTGGTTGTTGTTGTTGTTGTTGTTGTTGTTGTTGTTGTTGTTAGGGGCCATATTGAGTACAACTCATAGCGACCCTATGAACAACAGATCCAAACCCTGCCCTATCCTGGCCATCCTCACAATCTCTGGTACATTTGAGCCCATTGCTACATCGATTGTATTAATCTATTTGGCCAAGACTCTTCCTCGTTTTTGTCATCCCTCCGTCTTTCCAAGCATAATGTCTCTTTATATATATAGAAATAGAATACAGAATAGCCTCTCCTAGCAACATTCCCAAAGCTGCCTCTAAGGAGTACTCTGGCTGCATCTTTCCCAAGACATATCTGTTTGTTCTTTTGATAGACCATGAAAAATTCAGTACTCTTCTCCAGGACTACAGTTCACCAATACATGGAGTTTTGTATACAAGCTTTCATTATGTTGAGTAATTTCCTTTCTATTCTTTTGTTTGCTGTTTTTATCAGGAAATGGTGTTAAATTTTGTCTAATGACTTTTCTACATTGTTTAGTATGATTACATGATTCTTTTCCTTTGTGTCATCTATGTGGTAGGTTGCACTGATAGTTTTTCTTATGTGGAGCCACTTTTGTGTTATTTTTGTTGTTATGTGCTGTCAAGTCAACTAAAATTCATAGCAACCCTATCCTGTGAACAATGGACCCGGACTCTGCCCTGTCCTCTGCCATCCTCCCCATCTCTAATGTACTTGAGCCCTTTGTTATCGTCACTATGTCAATCCATCATGTTGAAGGTCTTCCTTTCATTTCCTGACCCTCCACCTTTGTAAGCATGATGTCCTTTTCCAATGATTTGCCCTTCCTGACAACATGCCTAAAGTAGGTGAGGCAAAGCTTCACCACCCTTGCCTCTAAGGCACCCTGGTTGCACTTTCTCCAAGACATGCTCATTTGTTCTTTTATCAGTCCATGGCATATTCCATATTTTTCTCCACCATGATAACTCAAAAGCATAAATTCTTATTCTGTTGTCCCTATTCATTGTCCAGCTCTCAAATGCAAAGCAAGTAACTGAAAAAGATCATGGGTGGATCAGGTGCATCTTAGTTTTTTGCTTGTTTGGGGGGTTTATTGATTATGATTATGACTGATTATGATTATTACTTGCTGTGTGCTGTCGAATCAGATCCGGCACAGGAGGAGATTGCCCCTCCTCCAGCGGAGCATCTGGTGTATTCAAACCACATGCCTTTGGGATTGCAGTGCAGCTTCTTGCAACAAGGCCACCAGAGCTTCCTTGTAGCACCCTAGTTTTTAAACTGTTATCATTACTCTTCACCACTTTCGAGATGTCCCGGATAGCAGATTTTCCGGCCATCACATTTCCTTTTATTTCTTAATTTCTAGTACTAATAATATTGCTTGCGGATCCAAGATGAAATTGTTGATAGTTTATATCTTTTATCCATCTACTATGCTGTCAGAGCTCAAAGAAACTGAAGAACAAATTAAAACCTCAAGTTGCTATAATCAAGGATGCTTTCGACAGAATGTTAAATGATCCAGGAAGTATTAAAAGAAGATGGAAAGAATAT
>NW_006399890.1:4833212-4864547 GCF_000299155.1 Elephantulus edwardii | reverse complement strand
GACCAGTCCTTGGAGAAGGACATCATGCTTGGGAGGGTGGAGGGACAGCGCAGGAGGGGAAGGCCCTCTATGAGGTGGATTGATTCAGTGACTGGAATAATCGAGATGGGAGTGTCAGAGACAGTGTGATTGGCACAGGACAGAGCAGACTTTAGGGCTGTTGTACATAGGGTCGCTATGAGTCGCAAGTGACTCGATGGCACATAACAACAGCAACAACAATGCTGTCAGAGACCTCTCGAAAGTAATGAAGAGCAATGATGTCAGTCTGGAGATTAAAGTGGAGTGGAAGTACAGCACAAGAAGACCCTTAATGAGATGGATTGATTTAGTCACTGGAGTAATGGGGGTAAGTGTGTAAGAGACAATAAGATTGGCACAGGATAGAGCAGGGTTTAGGACTGTTGTCCATAGGGTCGCTCTGAGTTACAAGGACTCTACAGCACATAACAACAACAATGATGATGTTGCAAATTGGCCCAGTGGTGAGGATTTCTTTGCAGAGCTGGCAGAAATCTCACTTGATCATGACATCTGGTTTTTAAAAACTATAGAGTCTATTGGCAAGGATTTTGTTGAGAATTTATACACCTATGTTCATGAGGGATGTTCTTGTTATGTGTAGTCCAGTTGGAACTGACTGATAGGGGACCCTCCAGCAATTTTTCAGAAGCTTTAAATCACAGAAGAGGAAATTCCCCTTCTTTCTCCCTTAGAAACTGAATGGCTTCATGAGAGATATCAATCTCTAAGTAGTTTTTTTGGTCTGGCTTTGGTAAACCTTGAGTGGGGTTACATAAAAGCAGCTTTTGAGCCTTCCTGCTGCATTTTCTACCACTCTGTAGCTCACCCAACCGGCTCTTCTCGCATTAGCTTCCGGGCTATTCCTTGAACACATCTAGAATATTTTAATCTCAGGGATCTTATACTTCCTTCAGGTTGAAAAGTATTCCCCTAAAAAGTTAAATGATTCTCTCCACCACCATCTCCCATGTGTGTGTGTGCGTGTGTGTGTGTGTGTGTGTGTGTGTGTTTATGTGTGTGCGCACTTGTGTGTCTATATCTAGGTGTTTCTGAAATGTTAACCCTTCAAAGATATCTTCCCTACAGCCATACCACACTACACACACCTGATCTCATCTCACCCGAAAAGATATATTACCTAACCTTTAAATGCTGAGTACTTACCTCAACAGACTCCAGCTTGCTTTTATTTTCTTCATAACACTTATTATTCCACCTGACTAAATAAACACATATTATTTGTGTCTTCCAAGAGCAAGTAAATTCCATTCAGGCAGAGATTTTCTCTGGTAATCCCATTAATCTTAAAGAGCACCTGGGACACAGGTGCTGTTCAATTAACGGAGTGAATGGATGAGTTCACTAAGTGTATTGGGCCTGGAAAAGTTGTGTAAGGAGGAACCCAGAAAGTAGGGAGCCCTCTACTCCATAATAATTCCATAGGAACTGATAGACTCTGTGGAGTAGTGAAAGGATTAACCAGATGCAGGCCTTAAGACCAGTCTTTGCTCATTTCCCTGTTCTTTTGGTCCCCAGAATAACGAGACATATGACCATTAAGGACACATAAAAGGAGGGAGCTGTCTAACTAGCTATGGTATTCCTTTAGTTCTTTGTTTTGTTTGCTTGTGTCATTTGTTTTTAAGGGAAGGATGGCTATTTGTAGCAAGAAAGAAAAAAATTGATAATCATATAAGCTATTTCACAAGTCTCAAACTTTAAAGGCTATATAAGATCTTGTAACTGAGTGATATATAATGGTGTGCAGGAATGCGGAGACATTACTGATGTTTATAGATAGATATTTGGCCTAAAAGAGACCTAATTGCCTTTAAAAAAACTAAAAGAGAGGAAAAAAATATTCTCATCTTTAGTTTATTATTTCCATCTGGAAAAACATAACCATTTTTCTGCAGCATCTGAATTTTTAGAGATGCCAGAGACCCTTCTCCCCCTTTCTTAATGTACAATTTCCCAACGATTAAAAAACATTGTATAGGCCAAACACAACATGTCCACAGACCACATCCAGCTTGTTGACCATCAGTTTGCAAACCCTTCTTTTGACTTTAATTCAATCCCATATTTGGAGCAATTAATCAGAAGAAACAAAGATGAAAAAAGAAGAAAGAGCAAAGGATTAAGAAACAAAGAAAAGAGAAGGTAATATATAGGAGATGGATTAAATAACAATGTGAACAAATGCATAGTTTTAAAACTTAAGTCTTGGGCTAGTTTCTTACACTATAGTAGATATCATGGTAGCAAGAGTCAAGAAATCAAAAGATGTGTTGCCTTGGGGAAATTTGCCATCAAGGACATCTCAAAAATGCTAAAGAACAAAGACGTAAAGACTAGGATGCACCTGGCATAACTCAGGCATAACATACCATAACTCAGATGAATCAATTTATTGTTCTTCCTTATTCATTGTCCAGCAACTGATCCAAGTCATGGTATTTCCAATTGCTTCATATGCATCTGAAAGTCATATGCCATGAATAAGGAAGACTGAAGAAGAGCCAATACCTTTGAATAAGGAAGACCAAAGGAGAATCAATGCCTTTGAATTGTGGTGTTAGCAATGAGTATTGAAAATATCATGGACTGCAAAAGAACAAATAAATTCTCTTAAAGGAAGTGCAGCCAGAGTGCTCCCCGGAGACAAGGATGGTGAAACTTAGCTTCAAGTACTTTGGGTTTACTTTCAGGAGGAACAAGTCCTTGAAGAGAGTCATCATGCTAGAAAAGGTAGAGGGTCAGAGAAAGAGAGGAAGGCCCTCAACAAGATGGACTGACACAGTTACTCCCACCATGACCTTGAGCAAGATAGAGATCATGAGGTTGGTGCAGGACAGGGCCAGGTTCACATCTGTTGTTTATAGGTTGTGATGAACCATATTTGTCGTCCAGTCACCTCCAACTCACAGCAGCCCTATGTACAGCAAGCCAATCTTGCCCAGATCCACACCATGATCACAATCATTGCAGCCATTGTGCAATCCATCTCACCGAAAGTCTTCCTCTTTGTCACTGACTCTCTACCAAGCATGATGTTCTTCTTCCGAGCCTGGACTCTCCTGATAATATGTCCAAAATTTATGAGAAAAGGTCTCATCATCTTCACATCTAAAGAGCATTCTGGCTGTACTTTTTACAACATAAATTTATTCATTCCTCTAGCAATCCTTAGCACATTCAATATTCTTTGGCAACGTCACAATTCAAGTGGATCAATTTTATGTTGTTCTTCCTTATTCATTATCCAGTTTTCAAATGCACATGAGGCAATTAAAAATACTTTGCTGTGGGTCCAGTTTACCTTAGCTGTCAGAGGACCTCTTGTCTCAACATTTTAAAGAGTTCTTTTGCAGCAGATTTGTGCACTACAATGTGTGTTTAAATTCTTGACCACTGCTTCCACAGGTGTTGACTGTTGAACCAAATAAAGTTAAATCCTTGACAATGTCAATCTCTTCTCCATTTATCACAATGTTGTCTGTTGGTCCAGTTGTGAGGATGCTTTCTTTAGGTTGAAATGTGATCCATACTAAATGTTGTAGTCTATGATCGCCATCAGCAAGAGTTTCAAGTCCTCTTTGCCTTCAGCTAGCTAAGTTGTGTCACTTGCATATTGCAAGATGTTATGAATCCTAAAGCCATGCTCTTCTTTATCTTCCCTAGCTTCTCAGATTATTTGCCTCACGAACAGACTGAATAATTATGGTGGGGGGAAAAACCAAGTCTGACGCACACCTTTTCTGATCATAGACTACGTATTATCCCCTTACTCTGTACATGTTCTGAAATTTCATTCTTGAGAGTGGATAATTGGTTAAGATGCATAATCAATTTTTGCATTAGTCTCAAGAAATTAACAAAAAATTGGAAATTAAAACCAAGTAAGTATAGCTCCAACAAATATGTTTGTTGTTTTGTTCTCTGAGGTAAATTAATATACCAAACATTCATAAAAACAAAGGAGAAGAAATGAAACAAAAAAGATAATAACAAGTCTCTCTCCGTTTCTTCACTTCTGGAGACTCATCTGTCTCAGGAAGTCTCTTTGAGATGCATTTTTCCTAATAAACTATCTTTGCTTTAAAAATAAAGTAACAGATGTTCATGTAAAACCACACACTAGAATGGTTCATAATTCTCGAAGTTTGCTCTCTAAAAAGAAAAATTCATTTACAATATTTTTTCAAATACAAAGCACTTTTCATTATCAATCACATGTAGCCAACTGATTCTAATAAAATGCTCTCCATTTTGCCCAACTCTGGCATGGTTGCATGTTGTGGACAAATGTAACTATAATATGAATGCTGCATAGCACATGTATTCATATTTAAAAGTATATGTCAAAACTGAACACATTCATCAGTGATATGAATAAAACCTTTTCTGGATTGGATAATGGTTTTCAAATATTGCATGGACTTTTCCTTACCTTTTTGTGCTTACAGGACAACAGTTTATGAGGATATTTGGCAATGGTGGTGCCTATTGTTATAAATGTAGGAATGCTGCTGGCACAGGATAGTGGGTACAGGATAGGGATATCGCCACATATTCTATGAGTCTCATGAGAGCTCCCTATAATAGTTATCCTGTCCAAAATGTAAATAGTGATGAGGTTCAGAAACCTTGTTCTAGACAACAAAACAGCAAGCCCCAATTCACAATGTTTTCAGATTTTCTTTTTTTAAAAAACTCAGAATAATTAACATTTATACAATATTATCATCAAGAAGTTTAGATTGAAATTTTATAAATTGGTCTGAGAGTAGTTTGTCCTTTACAGTAATTTTCTTTTTCCAACTGAGAATCATACAATCTATTTAGTCGTCTCGTCTCTTTAATCTCTTTTCCTCTTTTTTTAAATGGATTTTTTCTTTTATTCATGTAGTAAAACTGCATTAAAATTGCATCATTTTGTAGTATTTCCACTCTATTATTCAGGCAGCTCTGGTGGTCTATTGTTAAGAAGCTTCACTGCAGTCTCATGAAGAACTGATGCCTTTGCATTGTGGTGTTGACGAAGAATACTGAATAGTCAGTCCACGGAATGCCAAAAGAGCAAGTCTGTCTTGGAAGTAGTGCAGTCCAGGTGCTCCTGAGAAGCACTATTTTGGGCATGTTGTCAGGAGGGACCCCTCACTCACTCATTACCATAGAGTCAGAACCAACTCATAGCTGACTCTGCAATGGGTTTTCAGAGACTGTAAATTAAACAAAAGGAGCTTGTTCCTCTTTTCCCCATGGAGTCGCTGGTGGTGTCAATCCACCAGAGGCACACTGCTTTTGGGTTAGCAGTGCAATGCCCTATGGACTACACCGTGAGACCTGCCCAGGATGCTCTAGTCCTTGGAAAAAGACATCCTACTTTCTGTAAGTAAACGGAGTAAGTAGAGGGTCAGCGGAAGAGAAGACTCTTAGTGAGATGGATTGACACAGTGACTGCAACGACAGGTTTGAGCACAGTAGATTGTGAGCATGGGGTAGGATTGGGCAAGGTTTAGATTTATTGTAACAGAGTTGGAGTCAACTTGATAGCATTTAGCAACAACAACAAATACTAGTATGTACCTCAAAATCCCTCAGATGATTATAAGTGCTGTTGACTATGACTCAAATGTGTTTTAAGTTGGGGACTACCTATATTACATATTTCTTCGTGTTTCTACTTCTGATTTTAACTATTAAGTGGCAATTAGTAAAATCACGGCTCTGACAATGGCATAGGAAACCTGGCCAGATAGTGGCATAGTAACCAGAAATTTAAGCTCATCAGGGATCAAAGTCTGGACCACCTTATCAGGAGAACAACCCAGGCCAGCAGAAGTATGTCAGTAGAGGGTTGTTGTTGTTGTTGCTGTTGTTGATTGTCATCGAGTCAATCATAACTCATAGCAACCCTATGAAAAAAGGTCTAAAGCCCCTCTACAACTATCAACATTTATCAAAGTTTATACGGTTTCTGGAAGCATATATCTACTTGGGTGGGAGTTCTCTTTAAAGTATATTCCCAGTAGTGGAATTCTTGGGCCAAACGATATTTCTATTTCCAACTTTTCGAGAAAGCGCCATACTGCTTTCCATAGTGGTTGCACCATTTTACACTTCCACCAAGAGTGAATAAGGGTTCCAGTTACTACATAACCTTACCAGCATTTGTTGTTTGCTGCTCTTTTGAATTTTGCTATTGTTACTGGAATGAGATGATATCTCATAGTAGTTTTGATGCATCTCTCTTAGAGCTCGGGTTTTTGAACATTTCTTTATGTGTTTGCTCTCCAGTAAATGTCTTCTTTGGTGAAGTGTCTGTTCATGTTCTGTGCCCATTTTTCAGCTGGGTTGTTTACCTTTGTCTTGTTGTGGTGCTCGAGTGTTCTATAAACTCTATATATAAGTCCCTATTGAGACATGTCATTACCAAATATTTTTTTCCCAGTCTGTGGCTTCCCTTTTTATCCTGTTGGAGAAGTTTTTGAATGTGCGTAGGGATTTGATTCTTAGAAGGTCCTATTCATCTATTTTATACTCTCCTGGCTGTAGGGTTTTCAGGATGCTTGGAAGACTGTTTATGTTGTGAATTAGGCTTCTAGAGTTTTTCCAAACTTTTCTCTAATGAAATTTATAGTCCTTGGTTTTAGTCCTAGGTCTTTAATCCACTTTGAGTTGGTTTTTGTATATGTTTCAGGTGAGGGTCTTGCTTGAGTTTTCTGCAGATGGTTTTCCAATTTTGCCAGCACCATTTGTTAAAAAAGCTGTTATTTCCCCACTTAACTGATCTCATCCCCTTGTCAAAAATTAGTTGACCATAGGTAGATGGGCTGATTTCTGGGTACTCAATTCTATTTCATTGATCTGTGTGTCTGTCATTATACCAGTACCATGCTGTCTTGACCACCAAGGCAGTGTAGTAGATTTGAAATCAGGGAGTGAGATGCCTCCTACCTTGTTTCTTTTTAAGGAGTGCTTTGCTTATTGGGGGCCTCTTTCCATTCCAAATGAAATTAGAGATTGCCTTTTCCATCTCATTGAAAAATGGAATTGGTATTTGTATTGGGATTGCATTGAACATGTAGATTGCCTTTGGTAGGATTGTCATTTTCACAATTTTATGTATAAAGTGTTGATCTTGTTTCTTGCCATGTAGAGGTCTTGGCTAGGCCATGCAAGGAAGATGACTTAGTCCAACTTGATAAAGCCAATATCCTTGGTGTACAGACAGAAACACTGGCACATATTCAGTCCATATTTCTGGATCAGTCTGTGTAGCTTTGAGCACACACGGCAAGAGCAGGAACCCTGGCCAAATTTCCTGGGTGACTCCATAGAGCTGCTGGTGACTCATCTTGCTTGGAGGGAAGCACCAAGGTAAAAAGCCATTTTTATAATAGCTGTCCAGCCACCTGATTGGAAGAGATCCATACTCATTCACATTCTCAAGAAAGGTGATCCAACAGAATGTGGAAATTATTGAACAATAACACATGCAATAGCACAATAGCACATGCAAGTAAAATATTGCTGAAGGTCATTTAAAAATGGGTAGAACAGTTTCTCCACAACCTCGCCAGTATTTGTTGCTTGCTGTTCTGTTAAATTTTGCTATTTTGACTGGGGTGAGATGATATCTCATAGTTGTTTTAATTTGCATCTCTCTTAGGGCTAGGGATTTTGAGCATTTCTTCATGTGCTTGTTAGCCATCTGAATGTCGTCTTCAATGAAGTGCCTGTTCATATCCTGTGCCCATTTTTCTATTGGATTATTTCCCTTTATCTTGTTGTGGTGCTCAAGTATTTCATAAATTCTGGATATAAGTCCCTTATCTGATATGATATTACTAAATACTTTTTCCCAGTCGGTGGCTTTCCTTTTTACCCTGTTGGAGAAGTTTTTGAATGTGCGTAGGGATTTGAGTCTTAGAAGAGCCCATTCATCTACTTATCTTCTCCGGTTGTAGGTTTTTCAGGAAACTTGGATGATTGTTTATGTTGTGGATTAGGACTTCCAGTATTGTTCCTAGCTTTTCTGTAATGAAGTTTATAGTCCTTGGGTTTAGTCCTAGGTCCATGATCCACCTTCAGTTGGTTTTTGTGTATGGAGTGACGTGTGGGTCTTTCTTGAGTTTTTAGCAGATACTTTTCCAATTTTGCCAACGCCATTTGTTAAAAAGGCTGTTGTTTCCCCACTTGACTTATTTCATCTCCTTGTCAAAAATCAGTTGACCATAGATAGATGGGCTGATCTCCGGATTCTCAATTCTGTTCCATTTATCTATGTGTCTGTCATTGTACCCACATGGTCCAATTCCTTTGCATAGTCAATAACACACAAATAGACATTCTTCTGATATTCTCTGATTTCACCCGAACTCATCTGACATTAGCAATGATATCCTTGGAGCCTCTTCTAAAGCCAGCTTAAACTTCAGGTAGTTCTGTCTCAATGTACTGTTCTACCCATTTGAAAAAAACAAACAAACAAAAAAAACAACTCTGGAGAACATTATGCTGAGTGAAATACCCCAGTCACAAAAGGACAAATATTGCATGGTGCCACTGTTGTAAAAGAGGACTGACCTTGGGGTTGGGGAGAGACTGAGTAAGATGGGTTGAATAATGTATACTGCACTGAAACAGAGGAAGGAGAAAATTGTTTAAAAGAGAAATGTGTTTAGGTATTTCTGTCATGACAGGAGTCTAGAGCGGTGGCTACATGGTGGAGTGGACCTGGGAGAGGGTTTGTAAAACAATGAAAGAATTTTTCTTTTACTTTTCCAAGAGGGTAGTGTTCTGGGGGGTGGGAGGAGAGGCTTGGGAGGGGAGAAATGTGCAACAATGAATGAATGGAAATGCAAAGCCTCTGTAAATTTTTACTGAAATTAATAATAAATTTAATTTTTTTTAAATGGGTAGAACAGTACATTGAGACAGAACTACCTGAAGTTTAAGCTGGCTTTAGAAGAGGATCCAAGGATATCATTGCTAATGTCAGATGAGTTCAGGTGAAATCAGAGAATATCAGAAGAATGTCTATTTGTGTGTTATTGACTATGCAAAGGAATTGGACTATGTGGGCCATAAAAAACTATGGTAAACATTGAGAAGAACAGAAATCACAGAACACTTATTTATGCTCACATGAAACCTACACCTCCACCAAGATCCTTTTGTCTAAACATAGCAAGAGAACATTGCATGGTTTGGAATCAGGAAATACGTACATCAATGCTGTATCCTTTCTCCATATCTATTCAGTTTGTATGCTGAGCAAATCATTCGAGAAGCTGGACTCCATGAAGAACAATGTGGCATCAAGATTGAACAAAGGCTTATTTACAACCTGTGTTATGTAGAAGACACAACTTTGTTGAAAGTGAGGAGGACTTAAAGCGCTTGTTGCAGATCAGACTACAGTCTTCAATATGGATTATATCTTAACATTAAGAAGACAAAAATCTTTACCACTGGATCTATAGACATCATGATGTTGCTGTTGTTGTTAAATGCCGTTGAGTTGTAGACAACTCATAGCAACCCTATGAATGAAAGACCTGAACATTTTTATAACTTTGATCATTTCTCCACGTTCATAGAGTTTTAAGAGGCAAGTTATTTCAGAAGTGGATGCCACTCCAGCTTCAAGTTTGTTTTAATCGGGCCACCAAACACTGTCCACCATGGGTAGCCATTATTGCATTTGACACATCAGTGTCACAGTATTTAAAATCACCACCTTTGGCTTGGTAGCTTAATTTCCTATGCACCAGGCCTAAGAGCTGTCTCTATGTAACATCATATTGTTGTTGTTGTTGTTATGTGCCATTGAGTCGCTTGCGACTCATAGCGACCCCATGTACAAAAGCCCTAAATCCTGCTCTATCCTGTGACAACCTCACCATCTCCAACACACCTACTCTCACCACCGCAGTCACTGAATCGATGCATCTTATTGAGGATCTTCCTCTCCTGCACTGACCCTCCACTCTCCCAAACATGATATCCTTCTTTAAGAATTGGTCCCTCCTTGAAACATGCCCAAAGTATGTCAGACGAAAGAAAATATTGAAATTGTCAACGATTTCATTTTACTGGGATCCACAATCAACATCTTTAGTACCAGTAGTTAGGAGCTCAGGAAGCATATTCCACTGGGAAAGTCTGCTGTTCGAAACTTTTCCAAATTACTGAGAAGCAATGATGTCAGTTTGAAGACTAAGATGTGCATGAATCAGGCCATGGTCTTTTCAATCATTTTCTGTATCGTTGAGAGATGGACAAGGATAAGGATGACAGAAGAATCAATACCTCTGAGTTGTGATATACCGCCAATCCCATGGACTGTCAAAAGAACAAATACGTCTTGCAGAAAAAGGCCACCAAGTTGCTCCCTGGAGGCAAGGATGGAAGCAAGCTTCATCTCACTTACTTCGGTCATGTTGTTAGTATTCCTTGGAAAGGGAAATAATAATATTATAAATATAAATATAAAATTATTATTATTAATATTATTGTGCTGGTTCAAGGAAAGAGAAGAAGACCCTCAACCAAATGGCTTGACATAGTGACTACAGCAATGGGCTGTGCAAAATGATGAAAATGGTACAGGACAGGTGAGAGTCCAGATCTGTTCTTAATAGCGTTGCTATGAGTCTCGAGGGCTCCTAACAAGAAGTCTGGATTTTAATTCTCTTAAGAAAGACAATCCCTTTAATAAAAGAAACAAACACAAACTCCCTACTTTGCTACCACTCTAAAACCCTGCTAGAGAAGAAAAAGGTACCCTCTCCCTTGTGCCCAAGGTGCAGGGACTGACATTACTACCTCGTCCCACCCCCACAACCCCGCCCCGCGGTCCGAGCTCTCAACTGGCTAGAGAGCATCCTTCCAGCCAATCATGATAAACAGCCCCCCCCCCCTCCCGCGCGTCTTTCAAAGGCTTTCTAGGAACCAATGAGCAGTTAAAAGACCAAGCCAAGCCTCGGAGGCGGAGTAGAAAATAGAGGGAGGGTATGATTGGTTCCTACAAGACGTTGCGCCCCACCTCACAGAAGAGTTTACCAATGAGCTGAGGGCAGGGCGGGTTCGGCTCGACTCTGGACAGCTAGTGAGACGCTGGTAGAGCAGAGGAGGCGGCGGCCGGGTCAGGGATCGATGTGACCAGTGATGAAGCCGGTGAGTCGAGCGAGGCCGGGGCTTAGAGATGCGAAGCCACACGAATAGGAGAGGGCCAGAGGCCAGTATTTGGGCCAGGTGGCAGCACAACACCTGGTTGAGGCGTCACTCAGAAAGTAACTGTGCCGTGGGTCGGGGAGGTGGCTCCCCGAGAATCTCGATGAACTATGTTTCCTTAGGAGAGAAACCCCGCAGATATAGGATGGTGATGGGCAAGGGGAAGATGGACATTTACTGCGTCTTGGTCTTGCGGAGAGAGCTTAAGCTTGTTTTTTCAGAAGAATTTTGAGTTTAGCCAGCCTCAGTGAGCTGAGGTTGCATGATCTGCTCAGCACGAATGAAGCAACCTTCATCCTGGTAGGGAGAACTTGCAATATAACTGCTACACCCTGTCCTCATCTCCCAGGCCTACCCTGTCACTTTACCCATTTGCGTGGGTTTAAGATCACTGATCTCCATTAACTACTACCAGGGTTGACAACCTATTGAAAAGATATTCTTTGGGATTGAGTTGATACAACACTAGATAGATAGACTTTAAGACTTCGTTCATCACCCCGAAGTCTGAACCGACCCATACCTGACCCTCTGGTGGGTTTTCAAAGGCTGAAAATTGCAAGAAAGAAGCTTGCTCTTATTTCTCTGGCGGAGCCTTTAGTAGAGTCGAATAGTGGATTAACAAAACAACTCCCTACAGACTACATCACCAAAGCTCTCCAGATAATCGATCCCGTGCAACTCAAACCCACAGCCTAATGTGGTTCTGTATTGTAATCTTCCAGTAACACACAGGACCATTATAGAACACAGCTTCAGAGCTAGAAAGGACATTAGATGGCTGCACCTGCCAATCCCGGTGTTTCCAGGGAGAAGATGTCAGCTGTCTTTCCCTCCTGGCCTCTGGCAGCCCTGCATTCACCCCTTCCAGGGACAGGAGTAATAAATGACCCCGAGCTTTGGGAAGAATGCAGCACATGTAGTTCAGCCCTTTATTTTTCTTCTACCTATCTGCCTGACTGCAGAGAATGCCTTCTGGTCAACTCCCCGCCCTGCCTGGGGGGTTGTATCACGGCCTGTGATTCAGTGGACCCATCTCCTGATGGAGTTAAAAATGAGTCCCAGGCGACTCGATGGCACATAACAACAACAATTGGCTGTCATTTTAAAGCTACAGCTTCTATTTGGCACTCAGCAATATACATTAACCTCTAAAGCCTCTCCACTGTCTTCTTTATTGGTTTCAACAAGGAATTGAGAGAAAACTGGTTTTGTTGTCATGTGCCATCGAATCGCTTGAGACTCATAGCAACCCTATGCACAACAGCCCTAACCCTGCTCTATCCTGTGCCAATCTTATTGTCTCTGACAAACCTACACCCATCTCCCCAATCACTGAATAGATTCATCTCACCAAAAGTCTTCCACTCCTGCACTGTCCCACCACCCTCCCAAGCATGATGTCCCTCTCCAAGGATGGGTCCCTCCTGCAACATGCTCAAAGTATATCAGACGAAGCTTCAGAATCCTTGACCCCAAGGAGCAGCTTGGTTTTACCTTCTCTTTAATCTGTTTGATCTCTTAACAGCCCATGGTATACTCACTACACCACAGCTCAAAGACATCAATGCTTCTATCACCTCTAGTCATTGTCCAGCTCTCTGATGCATAGCAAGTGATGCACCTTAATTTCCAGACTGACATAATTGTTCTGACTTTCCCAATGAAGTTTGTCTTTTTATTTCCTGGCTGCTGGTGCCAAGAGTGTTGATTGTGGAGCCAAGTAAACTGAAGCTGTTTACAATCTCAATCTCTTCACCGTCCATCACAAAGCTGAAATCAGCCCAGTGGTGAGAATCTTTGTTTTGTTGATATTGAGCTTCAATCCATATTTAAGTCTGCAGCCCTTGACCTTCTGCAGCAAGTGCTTTAGTTCCTCCTCCATTTCAGCAAGCAGGGCTGTGTCATCTGCATAATGAAGATTGTTGATGAGTCTTCCTCCAATCCTGATGACAAATTTCTCCTCATAGAACCCAGCCTCCTGGATAAATTCAAGAGACACTTGCCATAGCATAAAAAACTGGCAGCAGCTTGACACACTTGGAATCACAGAAGCCCAGAAAGCTTGAGATATAAACTATCATATCAAGGGCTGGAGAGCGGGAGATAGGTGTTGAAGAGAGTAGGTGGGAGTAAAAGGGAATACTGGTGGAACAGGGAAATGGGTGGGTCAAGACACATGTGTCAAGGGCAAGGGCCACTGAATCGATCAGTTATTTCTACAATTGGGGAAATATCTTTCATTTGCTCTTTTCTGTAAAATGCTTGTCAGATACCCCTTTCTCAAAAAGTTGCAAACAGAAATACCATTTGACCCAGCAATTCCACTACTGGGAATACACCCTTAAGAAACCATAACTGCCATCCAGGCAGATATATGCACACCCACATATACTTTGTTCACAATAGCAAGAAGCTGGAAACAACCTAAGTGCCCATCAACAAACGAATGGATAGAGAAGCTGTGGTATATTCACACAATGGAATACTATGCTGCATTGAAAAACAAGGAACTCATGAAATATATTATTCAAAATGGGTGGCCTTGGAGGACATTATGCTGAGTGAAATATCTCAGTCACAAAAGGACAAATAATGCATAGTGCCACTGTTGTAGAATGGGACTGACATCAGGGTTGGGTTGAGACTGAGAAAGATGGTATAAATTATGTATACTGCATTGAAACAGATGAGGGAGAGAACTGTTTAAAAGTGATATTTGCTTGGCTCCACAGTCAACACTCGGCACCAGTAGCCAGGAAATTAGAAGATGTATTGCCATGGGAAAGTCTGCTGTTAGGGACCTCTCCAAAGTACTGAAAAGCAATGGTGTCTCTTTGGAGATTAAGGTGCGTCTGATATAGGCCACGATCTTTGCTATCACTTGTTATGCATCAGAGAGTTGGACAACATCTAAGGAGGATAGAAGGAGAATTGATGCCTTTGAGATGTGGTGCTGGAGAAGAGTATTGAGGGTACCATGGACTGCTAGAAAAACAAACAGATTCATCCTGGAAAGGGTCAAACCAGGCTGCTCCTTGGAGGCAAGGATTTTAAGGCTCCGTCTAACATACTTTGGACATGCTGCAAGGAGCCACAGGTCCTTGGAGAGGGACATCACGCTTGGGAGGATGGAGGGACAGCTCAGAAGGGGAAGTCCCTCTATGAGGTGGATTGATTCAGTGACTGGGGTAATTGGGATGGGTGTTTCAGAGACAGTGCGATTGGCACAGGACACAGCAGAGTTTAGGGCTGTTGTACATAGGGTCGCTATGAGTTGCAAGCGACTCGACGGCACATAACAACAACAACTATAGTCATGACAAGAGTCCAGTATGAAGGCTGCATAGTGGAGTATAATGGGGGGGGGGGAATTGTACACCAGTAAAAGAATAATTTTTCTTTTACTTTTCAAAAAGAAGAGCGATCTGGGGGAGAGGGGTGGGCAGGGAGAAAAATGAAGCAATGAATGAATGAAAATCCAAAGTCTCTGTAAACGTTCATTAAAATTAATAATTAAAAAAATGCTTGTCAGATACTGTTCTAAATCTGAGCATTCAGATTAAGACAGACTAGGAAGAAGGATTGGCCATCCACTTCCAAAATGGCAGGCCTTTGAAAACCTTATGTACAATAGACCACACTTAGACTAGCAGAGAGGGCAACTGAGTAGGAGCCCTCCAGGATGGAAACAGAGGAGGAGGAACACTAAGCAGACACTAGTAATTGGCACATGGAACATGAGAACCATGAATGTAGAAAAATTAGATATTTTTAAGGAAGAAATGGAAGGCATAAATATTGACATATTAGGTATTGACGAGATGAGATGGACTGGCATGGGGCATTTTGTGTCAGAGGATCATATGATCTACTATGCTGGAGGTGAAAAGGTGAGGAAAAATGAGGTTGCTTTCATAGTTTAAAAAGTCATTAGATCTGTCTTAACATACAATATTGTGACAGGATAATATCCATAAGCATACAAGAAGTCCAGTGAATACCACTATCATTCAGATATATACACCAACAACCAGAGCCAAAGAAGAGGAAATAGAAGAGTTCTACCAACTTTTGCAGTCAGAGATCAACTGACCATGCAATCAAGATGCATTAATAATAATGGGTGACTGGAATGCAAAAGTTGGGAAGAGAAAAAAAGGATTAGTAGTTGGAAAACATGGGCTTCATGACAGAAATTAAGCTGGATATAGAAAGATAGAATTTTGCACAATCGATTTATTCATTGCAAATGTTTTATAAGAAACATAAATACAAGTTATACATATGGCTTTCACCTGATAATATGCATGGGAATCAGATCCATTACATCTGTGGAAAGAATTGCTGGAGACAAGAAATAGGTACTATTCATTAATTCTTTAAAACCACATCAGGGGAGTTCTGGTGGCCGAAGTGGGTGAGCAGTTGTGCTGCCAACCCGAAGGCTCAAATCTACCAGGTGCTCCGCAGGAGAAAGATGGGCAACCTTCTTGCAATTTACTGCCTCTAAAATCCACTGGAGAGTCGCTATAAGTCAGTTCCGACTCAGTGGCACGTGACAATTACACTGCCTCATGATCGAATTCCAATTCCTTAGGTGAAGCATAAAGGGTTTCATTTCAATCTCTCTAGGCCAGTATTCCCTCAACCATGGTGTATGTAAGTTGTGTTATGAAGGATCTAAAAAACCTCTCACTGACATCAAGTCACAATCAACTTATAACTAAACTCCACTTGGTTTTCTGAGGCTGTAAATCGCACCCTAGCGAGATCGCTCATCTTTTGGGGAGCCCAGATAGACTCATACTGCCTTTGGACTAGTAGCTCAACTGTCTACAGACTACACCACCAGAGTGTAACTTCTCCAGCTTCATCTCCTCTATCTTTGCTGTGGTATCAGAGCTCCTGAATGCACTCTCATACTTCCACTGTTTCTTTAATTGCTCAGTTGCCTACAAACCTCCTATCCATTTACCAAACATCTAGGTAAAACATCTCTTTTAATACTTATACTGTCTTTAAACTAGTACACATCTGGTCCCTCCAACTATATTGAAGGCGGATTATTTTATGGATCTTTTTCTCCAGAGCTTGGCTCAAGAAAGCTTTGTGAACAACTGCATAAATCTCCTCAGTTGATAGTTAGGGGAAACCGATCCAGAATAAACTTAGAATTAACTTGTCCAAGAGCCAGGACCAGAAACCAGGTCTCTTGGTTGCCAGTGCAACCCTCTTTCTACTGGCCAGAACTACAGTTATTAATAACATGTTAAGTCATTTATTATTGTTACTGCTTACCTGACACCTCAAATTGATCACTAAATAGCAACTGCAGTGTGTGTTTAAGGACTAACTATAGTTATAGGTAAATATTATTTATAATTATTTAACATAAGTGATTTTTTTTCAAGCCTATTTCATTGCAAACAAGTGAGTTTGACTCCTCAGATGAAGAGCCTATTGAAGATGAGCAGCCTCCAATTCAGATATCATGGTAAGTTAACATTCCTGATCAATGACATTTAAAAGAAATGTGTGCTTCATAATCTTTGTATAGTATGATGACATACTGAAAATACTTAGTGGTTCTCTTGTGCTGATTATATAATTTTTGGCCTTTAAAGGGTTTTCTAACACCATGGTTCATATACTTTGTACAGTACAAGTTTTACTTGTTTATTTTGGTTTTTTTGTTTGTTTGTTTTGTTTTGGGGCCTTCTTTATACACTAGGAAAACCCTAGTAGGAGAAAGTAAATAAATGGTAATGATAAGATTAGAGTGATCTTCTATTTAGTACCCAAATCTGCTAATTCTTTTACCACAGAATAATAATGTAAGGATGAGAAAATCACTCATTTAAGTCAAAATATAAAAAATCTTAGAACTACTTATCCTAACTAATGCATCTATAAACAGACTTAAAAAACACACTACACGGAAATAACAAGATTTCTATGTAAAATCTACTTCCAAAGTTTGGCATGTGACTTATGATTACACCATGTTTGCTACAACCAGCAATCAAATGCTTTCTCATCCCTGTAAATATAACCATCTCCCTTCTTAGGAAAGCGTATATATTCTGCACACATCAGTTACCATGAGTCTTAATCGACTTGACAATACATAACTATATATTATTGCTTTCTAGATACTATAAAAGTTTCATTGAAGACATACTAATTGGCAAGTGCCTATGTTGGTTGGGTTCTGAAATTCTGGTTCTAACTTTTCTAAAACAGAACCAAACTCAGTAATTTTCCCCCCTCTCATTTTCAGGTTACCCTTGTCTCAAGTGAACTGGTCTCAATTTCTTGGTTTATGTGCTCTTCCAGGTAGGTCACACTACAGTTGACCTCTCACTAATAATATTTAAAACAATATTTGTTGTCAGCTAACACAATATTTTATGTACTGAACGATAAGAGAATTTCACAGACTATCAGCCCTGGGGGAAGCACTTTTGGAAGCTATCATGGCAAAGTGTCCATAAGACATATAGCTTTAAACTCTTTAAACTTCCAAATCTGCATTCATAACTCTGCCTTTTTTCATTTATCTGTGCTAAGATATAAAAACTGGAGTATGATATAGCTAAAGGATAGAACCAAGTACTTGCTACAGAAAAGATACCAAAAAGAACCCTTGGATCAGTTGGAACCTATGAATCCCTTAATTAAATTCCCATTAAAGTAAAATTCACACTCAAAATGAAATTGATACATATGATCATGTAAAATATCTTTGCAAAGTAGCCATGTTGTTGTTGTTGTTAGGTGCAGCAGGGTCAAAAAGGACTCATGGTAAACCTGTTCTATTAAAACTTGCCCTACCCATGTCATCCTTATAATTTCTGGCATGATCAAGTCCACGGGTATAGTCACTGGGTCAGCCTCTCTCATTGTAAGCCACTTTCTCTTTTGCTTATCCTTAACTTCCCCCAGCGTATCTTTATCAGACCTAACTTTTCCAGCATAATAGTTATATATGCATCTAAATATGTTTATTAAATGTCACCAAAAACTGACTTTCTAACTTTCCTTATTATTATTATAGGTTGTAAATTTAAAGATGTTAGAAGAAATATACAAAAAGATACAGGTATGTGTAACATGAGAAAACCATATTTTTTAGTAACGCTGAAAATCTGTCAAAACAAATGAATAACTTACTCTTAACAACTAAATGTTAACTATTTTGTGAAAAACTGCATAGTCTAATACATAAGGAAGTATACATACATGAAAAGTAGAATCATTTACTTAAATATGGTATTACTTATTCTTGATTAGCATAGCTTTATTATACATATATACGGCACATGAGATCAACATATGTTTGAGGGGGAAGAAAATATGTAAATAAGAAAAATATGTAAATAAGAAACTGACATGTTGTGCTGGCCAAATATCTGAGCATACGTTACTTCTGACTGCAGTAGTAAAAATTAAGCCTAAAGAAGAACCTAGAGGTGATAGTGAAATTGTCCATCCCTCTCACAAGGTGGACAAGATGCAGAGTACTGATCTTTGCTTACCTGAGGATGTCCATGTCACTGGTCTCAAATTTAACACTACAGCTACACTGACCAATGCATGCCAATTTGGAATTTACGTTATTACACAATACTGTACTGACATATTTGGATTTCCAAAATATTTAAGCCAGTTAGCTTGAAATGTCTCAAGTCTAATTGCTGTTGCTGTGATGTGCCATCAAGACAGAACCAACTCATGGTTGACCCTCTAGCAAGTTTTCCAGAGGCTGTAATTCACATGGGAGACTACCCATCCTTCTCCTGCAGAGCAACTGGTGGATTCAAATTGCATACCCTTCCTTGGGTTGGCAGCCCATCTCCTTACCTAGACCACCAAGCCTACAAATATCCTTATAATATACTAAAAAAAAACCACCTCAAAACCACCCACACATTTATACACACATATGCACACACAGAGCTTTATGCTAATTGAGATTTAAAAAAAAATCTTTAAGAGGGAGATTGAAGGCAGCTAATCAAATAGATGACTTTTATAGTATTTGTGACAATTTTTGTTTTAGACAGGTCCTCACAATGACGTGGAATTTCCATTTAGAGAAAACTTCTAACAGAAAGCAAAATACAGTTTGAGTTATCAGTTCAAAACTCAATCTTGCACATTCTGGAAAGCCCTATATTGAAAACAGATCAACATTATTTTAGCTTATCAGTAAGCACTTCAAATTTGTAGGTTATCATTTGTTATTTACTCAGTTTAACTTAACCCCATATTCGCCCTCATGGCCATATTTAAATTTTTAATGCTTTGTGTGTATCTTGGTCTATTGACAGAAGAACTAAAGAGCTCTGGTATACAAGACATATTTGTTTTCTGCACTCGAGGGGAGCTGTCAAAATATAGAGTCCCAAATCTTTTGGACCTCTACCAGCTGAAGGGAATGATCACTCATCATCATCCTATCCCAGATGGCGGGACTCCTGACATAGCCAGCTGCTGTGAAATAATGGAGGAGCTTGCAGTCTGCCTTAAAAATAACCGAAAAACCTTAATACAGTACGTTCTTTTCTTCAAATGGTGCATGAATAGTGTCACAGTCAAAATCTGTCTTCTCAAATTATGGTTTGCTTATTTCTTACTGTCATAGTTTATTGGAAGGATTAAAATGAGATAATGCATTAAAAACACTAGCACAATGGTACAAAGTAAACATTCAAATATTTGCTATTGTTTTTAAAAATGCAGGGCAATAAATGAGTAAATGTGCAAAATTATAAAGTAGGGGTATAGGCTTTTGTTTTCTCTTCTTCTCTTTTCCTTTCGTCTTGTTACAATTTTGTTCCCCATAAAAGGATGGTATCATTCTTGTTATTACATATAGTAACACTTCACTTGTCAGTTTATGAACAGACAAAGGCAAGTCTTTTTAACTCTTGCTATGAAATTAAAATGCACTAACTTCCAAATTTATATTTTCCTTTCAGCTGTTATGGAGGACTCGGGAGATCTTGTCTTGGTAAGAAATGTATTTTCATTTTTGTTTTGAGCTTCAAAGTAGGCAAACTCCTGTTTGAGCCATATGCTCACTTTGCAAAACACAAGTCTACTTAAATCTCAGAGGATTATTTAAAGTCCTAAACCTATGCCACTTACAAAGCTTGGGTAGGAATAGGAGAGAGCTAGTATTATTTTGCAGATTCTACAAAACATAATTTATCACCTGTATTCTTGTTTTGTTTTCTGATGTTCTCCCTATGCAATTGTTATTATGCTGACAGCAACATCTATCTACCCATGGGTAACTAAAGTATGAAAACCAAAGTTGAGTCTTGTATGTATGTTAAATTTTAATGTTAAAAGACAATTAATGAGATGCCATTTTGTGCTTCAATAGACATTAATAAACATGAGAAAATATATCACAGAATGGGAAAAAATTTACAAATCACGTATCTAATAAAGGATTTGTACCTAAAGTAGAATTTTCCCCCCCTTTGGAAATGAATATTTATTATACTCTTTACTCAATAGCTCAAAATTTAACCTAAAACTATCTCATTATTTCAGTCCCAATTGTCCTAATACAATTATCATAGCCAAAGATATCAATTTATTTTCCCAACATCCTTAACAATATTTTATATTCCTTCTATAGTAAACATTATTCCTTTTATAGTAAACATAGATGAATTTATAACTGTTCCCATCATTCTAAAGTAGAATGCCTACAGCTCAAATTCCTACAGCTCAATAAGAAAATGGCCAAAAGCCCAAGTTTTAAACTGCAATCGATGGACTAGTCATTTCTCCAAGTAAGATATGTAAATGCCCAAACAAGCACATGAGAAGATGTCTAACATCATTAATCATCAGGGAAATACAATGCAAAACTGCAAAACAAAACTGTAATGAGATACCACTCCACACCTAGGACAGCTGGAATCAAAACGTCAGCATCACAGGTGCCATCAAGGATGCAAAGAAATTGGGGAAACTGGGCCTCTCGCACACTACTAGTGGGAATGGGAAATGGTGCAGCCATTTTCAAAAACAATCTGGCAGTTCCTCAAAAAAAGTTTATCTTAGTTACTAAATGATTCAACAGGTCTACTCCAAGGCACATAACCCAAAGAGAAATGAAAAGACATCCACACAAAAACTTGTATATCAATGCCTACAGCAGTTTTGTTCATATAGCCAAAAGATGGGGAAAACTCAGGGTCCACCAACTAAGAAGATAAGCAAAATATGGTATATCCACACCATGGAGTGTTGTTTATGTACCCTCAAGTCAGGAATGACCCATAGCTGACCTTCCAGCAGGATTTCAGAGTCAGCAATTCACAAGGGAGGTTGCTGCCCATGTTTCTTCTTCAGAGCAGCCGGTGCATTTGAATCGAGTGCCTTTGGGTTCGCAGCACAACTCTTTAGCATTTAGCCACCAGAGCAACTTATCAATTAAGAAGAAGATAAAATATGTCCACACAATGGAGTATTACTTGGAAATTTAAAGGAATGAAGTACTGCTACATGGTACAACATGGATGAAATTCCAAACATGCTACATAAAAGAAACTAGTCACAGAGGACCACATATTGTATGATTCCATTTATATAAAATGCACAGAATAAGCAAAGCTGTACAGCCAGAAAGATTAACACTTGCTTATGGCTGAGAGGATCAAGGGTCAGGTGATAGTTATGTGATACTGAGTTTCTTTTTGAGGTGATGAAAATGATGGTTGCACTCATCTGTGAATCTACTAAAAGCCACCAAATTATATACATTAGATGAATTAATTATAGACCAATAAAACTTTAAAAAATGAAATTAATGTGAAGCTTTAATTCAACCAGTTATTTTCATTCTTCCTTTCAAGCACACATACTAAGAAGCCTCAGACTTTAGCTGATTTTGAACAACTGCACCAAACTAGTCTTTTGCACCAACCGAAAGCTAATTAAATATCAAGTATTTTAACCTATCAGTATTACTTAGTATTCTTTTTCTGCCATGTTCCTAGTAGCCGCTTGTCTCCTCTTGTACCTGTCTGACACAGTGTCACCACAGCAAGCCATAGACAGTCTGAGGGAACTCAGAGGATCAGGGGCAATACAGACCATAAAGGTAGAGTGTGGCTGTCCTGCTTGGGTTGGGCTGAGGGTAGTTTCAAATGGACTGTAATATATAAACAAAAAGGCAATAAAATGAGAAATCTAAAAGACCATATACTTCAAATACTACTCACTGAGTTTCTAAAATTTATACTTAAATGTAACACTAATGTCTGCAAAAAGCTCACAATATTTCAAACAAAATAATGGTGGGGGGGACCCATTAGACTTATTGATTCTTCCTGGTTCTTTAAATGCTGAATTTTTGCCCCATTCAGTTCTAGGACTGGATCATCTGCTTATAAATGAGGTGGTTACTTATAACTTGGTAAATTTTTAGCCCAAAATATTTAATGAAGATCTTGTTATCTAATGAAAAATACTTCTAGATGAATGGCTATTACCCAATGAAAAGCAATGCTCATTGTTCGTTGTGGACAACCAAAGTAACATATTCTACACTTACTCTCCCTTTAACACCATGAAAGTATTAAAAGTTGTAATGACCCAAAGATGATACACCGACTTCTTAGCAACATGGCTGGGTTCCAAAGATTGGGTCATGATGTAAAGTCAGTGTTATATAAGGGAAGGGGGGTGCCCTATCTTTAGTAAACAGTGGCCCCTTGCCCCTCAGCACCACCTGTCCTGCTCTCTCATCTCAGGAAGTAGTGCAGTGGAGCCCTCCTCCCCACCATGCATGCCTTTATTATCACCAAAGATGGTAGTGGTCATGTTGCCCAGTGCCTGCCCCAGGAGGGAACCTCACTTATCCTGTCTACCCCTGCCCCACAGAGCCCCTTCATCATTCCTCCCACCTAATCCCACGGACCTCCCTAGCACCTTTGGGCCCGTCTGATCACTCCATGATCATCCAACATTACTCTCTGAGAAGGTGCAAAAAAGAACAAGAGAAGTGTCCTATAGTCTAGATAGCCTCAGTCCCTCCCATGGCCTGGTTCCAGCTAGGGCCTCCAGAACATCATTCAGGATGGCCCAAGGACCTAGCCCTGCCCATAGCCACATATGAGGCCAAGATCATTGGAAGTGTTGCCTGAGAATTGTTTTCAACATTATTTTAAATACAAAATGTCAAATGAAACCATTAATAAGTGATGTTAGGTGCCTTCATGTTGGAACCAACTCATAGCTGACCTAAAGTGGGTTTTCAGCTGTAGCCCACACAGGAAATTGTCCCCTTCCCTTGGAGCCGATGGTAGATTCAAACTGCCTGTCTTTGGGTTGTCAGTGCAATGCCTTACCACTAAGCCACCATTGTTCCCTTGATAAGGGATAGCAGGTCTGATATATTAATCATGTTACTGGAAAAGTTCTGCAAATGTCAATTAGAGATTTGTAAAGCAAATGTCTTTCTTTCCAAAGCACCAACTCTGCTTTAGGGCTGTACCCTCAAACAGGATGCACAAAATCCCCAGTTTTTGGGCAGCACCTAGAATCCAGCTTCCTAGGGTTAGCAGGATAACAAGTACAGTGTACAATGAATTACTGTAGTAATTGATAAACTCACCCAAGCAGCTTCCTTCTTGGGGTCATTCACAAAATAATCCGTACTATGCCCACTTCCTAATAGTACCTCTCTGTCTCTGAAAAGGTTCTGAAAACCACAAACTCCCCTTTTCATTTGACACCATCAAATGATTCTTCAAATCCAAGTTCAAATCCCTTCTCTTTGAAATACCACAGCTAATGTGTATGTACATCTAGGAAGTATTCCTCAGGCTTGCAGATCATTAAGCCCGTATTAGCACTGGCTGTCAACATAGTACCTTTACGTTCTTCAGCCTTCCGCATGTTTTACGTCTCTGTCAATGGAAGTTAGCAGAATGCAGTTTTACCTACTCAATAATGATATGAAACTAGATTGTTGGCACAAAAAGAATATCCTCTGGGAAGATACTAAAACACCAAACATATTATTTAAAGCTTTCAGTTTGCTTGTCTGTTAGGGCAGTGACAGGCTTTTGTTTGCTTTTACTATTGCCTGTTACGAAAGCTGTCCCAAATGGATTACATCACCACAAAAAAAAACCAGAAAACTAGGGCTCGTAAGAGGGAAAAAAACAGAATTTTTTTTTTATTATACCACTGTTAACTGCTATCAAAAGTGCCCTCGCCTCTCACTTTAGCTCTTGGGGGGAAAAAGATTAGCAACAATAATGCATTCTGTACTATTTTATCTTGTTAGGTCCTGCCAGGAAAAGGAAGATTTTGCTGACTTAACATTTACCTGTGTTTCATGTTGCCTTCTGATTTATTATCGTTATATAGTTTTCACATCATGTACGGAGTTTTAGTAAAACATAAAAAGCTTCTCCATAATGCAAATGCTTTTTCACCCAAAAGGATGTAAAACTGATCTTGCAAATACTGATTTTTGATTCTTGCTCTTTATTGTGACTACTTTGGGAATTCCTTTTCAACAAGATATTTCAACTTTTCTTCACTTTTTTTTCAGCAATATAATTATCTTCACGAGTTCCGGGAAAAACTAGCTGCACATCTGTCTTCAAGAGAATCACTATCAAGATCTGTATCTAGATAAAGAATTTCAAATAGTATAACCATGTCTGAAATCTAATCATTCTCTAATGTGAGAATTATCAACTTGAATGTCAAGTATATTGCAAATACTCCTAAAGCTTTTATTGACAAATTTCATTGTGTGTGTCTCTCATCTCTCAGAAGGGAAGGATACAAAAAAACTGCTGTACAATTGTCATTTTTTAAGACAAGCACTTGGTTCTCTAGTGTAATTTACCTGACAGGAATGCTGACAAGTTTATTAAATGAAGTTCAAATTCCTGTTTCTAAAATTCTTGTTATTACACCTTATTTTACTATTTCTAACTGCTATGTATTCCTCTCCTATCCCTCCACTCTTCCAAGGATGAAGTCCTTCTCCAAGGACTGGCCCTTCCTGGAAACATGTCTAAAGTATGCGAGACAGAGCTTCACAATCATTGCCTTGAAGGAGCAGCTTGATTTTACCCTCTCTAGGACAGACCTGTTTGTTCTCTTAGCAGTCCATGGTGTATGTTCAATACTCTTCTCCAGCACCACAAGTCAAAGGCATCGATTCTTCTTCTATCATTCTTAGTCATTCTCCAGCTGTCTGATGCATAGCTAATAATTGCAAAGACTATGGCCTGATCAGTCACACCTGAGTTTTCAGACTGACAATGACATTGTTGTTCTTCAGCACCCCAGAGAGGTTCCTCCGGATTTTCCCAATGTAATTCATCTTTTGATTTCCTGACTGCTGGCACCAAAAGTACTGATGTAGAATCAAGCAAACTGAAATTGTTAACCACTTCAATTTCTTCTCCATCTATCATGATGCTGCCAATTGGCCCAGTGGTGACAATCTTTTTTCCCCCTGTATGTTCAGCTTTAGTGTATATTGAAGACTGCAGTCCTTGACCCTCTGAAGTAAATTCTTCAGGTCCTCCTCAGTTTTAGCAAGCAAGGTTGTGTCCATTCTTGTCCATCTGCGTAACGCAGCTTGCTGACGAGTCTTCCTTAAATTTTATATTAATTATCACCCAATATAAATACACACCATATCCATGAATATTGAGGAAAATATTGGCATGGGTTAAAAAATCCTTAGATTTTTTAGATAGATGGTTAATCTATCAATTTTTTTAAATCTACACATTTTTCAATTTCCACTGTAAATGCTTGTTAAATCTTACACATTTAAACTAAACTATTCTGATAGTAGATATAAGGCCAAATATCAATTATCCCATAGCAGACTACTACTCAAACATAACTGTTCAGTTATGTTTAATGACATGTAATTCCTGTATTCTAGAGAAAGTAATCTGTTGAATGTATGTTAATATCCCCTAAAACAACAGAGGCAGGGAAACAATCTAGAGTCCTGGTCATACACAAGTCAGCGCATCATTTGAAGCTGAATTAACAAAGACTCAACCATTATCCATAAATTATGCAAAAAAATATTTGAGACCTTTTTTATTAAATATACAAAAGCAAAATCAAGCAAACTCTAAGGTATATATGCAGGATTATTTGAGGGTATTTTCTTTGGACAGTGGTACAGCACCAGTGAGGTTAATGTAGATTTTAACAAACCAGGAACACAGATAGCTAGCTACTTTCTAAGTTTCTTTTATTAGTTTTAAGATCAGCCTAGTCAAAATTGTAAGTTATTTTTCTTCTTCAGGATACATGAACATAACTAAAAAGATACTTAGAGAAAGCACTGTATAGTAAGTTAACGTGCATGTGAGAGATAATCCATTTTTCTCCATGTCCTGACTTCTCTTTATGTTCATGTCCACAATGTGGACTAGGCAAACTAATGTAAGATGAAACCTTAGTAACTTGCAGCTCCCTCATCTAACATGGTTAACATTACTTTCTGAAACCAGCATAAGCAATAAGCACAGTTGTTTATTCATTTAGACATTTATCTTTAAAATGCATCATTTTAGTCAAAGTAAAACTATGTTATCAATAAAGCCAGCTGACATGTCTAGAAATGGAATCATGTTTTTGTGACTGATTCAAGCAAAAGGGTTTAACATGATTTGAAATTAGCATTATAAGTAGTCTCTAAAAAGAAGGAACATGAGTACCTCTCATGGACAAAGATATCAATATTTTGTTATCAATAGTTCTGATTTATAGTTATGCTGTACCGCTGATTAATGAGATGCACATTTATAAAAATGGTACAGATAAATAAGTAAATTAGATATGCAACTAGTTTACAGATTTAAATACAGACCATTATTTGAACTGGCTTGAAACAGATCATGCTGCCTTGATGTAGCCACTCCACGCAGGGTGAAAGAGATGTACAGAAGCCATTATTTACATCACATCAATTATACTGAATGAACGCCATTCATAACATCATTGAAGGAAAAAAGATGTCATCCGTCCCATAGCGCATCTATAAGCTCTTGCCTTTCTATGAAGGCCTCTGCATTATTTCTACACTATGCTGACCTAGAATTCTATTGGAGCAAATACCATTAGCAATCAAGCTGAAAAACTCTCATGCTACAGCAAACTAGAACACCATTAACGGGGTATCTGAAGTTGACTTATAGATGGGGATGTTCACTGTATAAGTGAAAATGCTTCATGAATGCTTTCAAATACCCAACACATGCCAAAAGTCATATAAGTCACTTCCTACCACTCCCTCTTCCCATGAAAATGACTTCAAACGAATTAACAATCTGTTTATAGGCTGGAACAAAGTATCCTCAGCCACAAGAGGGAGCAGAGACATAGAATAAGCATTCCTAAAAATTATCAAATATTCAAATACAGTTTTCAACATCTTTGTCTCTTTAATACTAAAAAGAACATACTACCATCATAATTTGTTGTTGTTGTTGTTAGGGGCCAATGAGTCATGTACAACCCATAGTGACCCTATGAACAGATCTGAAATCTGTCCTATCCTGTGCCATCTTCACACTTCCTGACACATTAGAGCCCACTGCAGTAGTCATCGTGTCAAGCCACTTGGTTGAGGGTCTTCCTCTCCTTTCCCAATCCAGGTGAGTATGGGATGATATCAAGGGTATCATCCATGAAGAAAGCGGCATTGCAAAGACAGAGGAGAAAGAAGAACCTGAAATGGATGTCAGAAAAGGCTCTAAAAATTGTACTAGAGAATCGAGAAGACAAAAGGGAAATATGCTGAAGTAAAACAGCTGAACAGAAGACTTCAAACAGAAGACTTCAAAGGACAGCTTGAAAAGAAAAATCAAAGTGTTACAATGGAATGTGCAAAGAGCTGGAACTGGAGAATAAAAAGGGAGGAACTCACTCTGCATTTCTTAAGAGAACTAAAAAACAAATTTCAACCTTAAATCACAATACTAAAAGATGCTATAGGACCCAGAAAATATCAAAAGATGATGGCGAGAATACACAGAGTTGCTGTAACAAAAAGATCTGACAACGAGAAATTTCAAGAAGCACCCTATAAGCAGGAGCCAATGGTAATGAAGAAGGAAGCTGAAGATGCATTGAAGCATTGGCAAAAAGCTAAGGCCCCAGGAACCGATTGGGTAACAACTGATTTGTTTCAATTAACAGATGCAGCCCTGGATGCACTTACCAGTCTATGCCAGGAAATTTGGAAGACAGTTGTCTGGCTAACGGATTGGAAGAGGCCCATATTTGTTCCCATACCCAAGAAAGGTCATCCAACAGAGGAAACTATCGAACAATATCATTAATATCACATGCAAGCAAAACACTGCTGAGGATTATACAAAAACTAGAAGATTTAAAAAAGTAACAAAACTTTTAAAAAACCCAACCAGAACAGTGCATAAATAGGGAACTTCCAGAAGTTGAAGCAGGATTTAGAAGAGGCTGTGGCACCAAAAATATCACTGCTGATGTCAGATGGATCCTGGCTGAAACATTACCAGAAGAATGTCTATGCTTTATTGACTATGCAAAGGCATTTGACTGTGTGGATCTTAACAAGTTATGGCTAAAATTGAGACGAAAGGGAATCCCAAAGCACTTAATTGTGCTTGTGTGAAACCTATATCTAGACCTCCTATGCAAACACTACATGGTTTAAAATTAAAAGGAGAATCCATCATAATCTAATATTATTCAATAGAATAAGTGATGAAAATTGTTACAATTTTCATTTCAGGATAACCTATAGTTCTCCCAGCAACAAAGAACTGCTGCCATGCAGAAGAAATAGGCATAAATAGGGAAAATGGTTTCTGAGGGTTAGAATTTAACATGAAAAAGAGAAAACTACTTATTTAATGGGCTGTGGCCATACAGTGAAGGAGTCTGATAGATGCTGAAGGGATTAAAACCAGCTACATATGCTTCAAACAAGTCAATAACTCATTGCCCTCTATTCGGAACCAGAACCGACTCATAGCTGACCCTTCAGCAGGTTTCCAGAGGATTTAAATAACAAAGGAGGAAACTGCCCATCTTTCTGAGAATTAAGTCCTTTGGGTCAGCTGCACACTCAACAGACTACCATCAGCAGAACTTCCTACATACACTACAGGCTAAGTAATTAAATTCTGAACAAAGGAAAAAAGACAGTGAAATATTGTCAATATAAGTATTTTCCTTCTGCTTTCTCCTGGTGATCTAACTGAATAAAACACTGGAAAAAACAGAAATGGTTAGATATTACAAAAGCACTTAAGTATTTAATTGCCTTATAGGTCTAGGAACTTTCAAACTACCACTAAGATAGGTAAAACTTCATTGTCAAACATCTTTAAAGAACCAAATGAAGATTGCATATTCTACTTTGAAGCCTGCAAAGAGTGGCTTTCAAATTATGGCTAGTAAACTTTGGATTAATTAGGAAATATTATAGAATAATTTAAACAATGTTAAAGTTTATAAAGGGAACTAATGTTTATTAAGAGATAACACGTATTCTTGAAAATAATTTGATAGGAATATTAGAGTGGCAGCCCCAGAAATTTATGAGAATTATAGAAGACTTGGTCGGCTCTATCAAGATCAAAAGTTCTCATGTACGAGGAAAACGAGGAGCAGACAGATTAGAAATTGAATGCCTACATCTACTCAGAGCATAAATCTCTAGTGCCTCTCCAGCACAATGCTGACACAAAATAAGTACTCAATAAATAATTTACTGCATAGACTTGTGAATGGATCCCTCAGGGTGTTCTAGAGACTATAAACCACAAAATCCTCAAAGCAGCCATTGTGATGAAATTGTTTGACTCTCCTTCCTCTTTTGATTCTACATCTTCAACAAATGCACCCTCATATCCAATCCCAAAATGGTAACAACTACTCTCCTCATAGTTAGGACGCATTATTTTAAAGTATTTTTTTGTGAGAGAATAAAACAGTATCTGATTCAAAGAGTTCTTACATTAAATTTCCACAAACACCATCATCAACTCCCTTGACCATTATGTGAAGTTTCTATATACTGTTCTAAGAAACTTCTAAACCACTCATACTATTTTCAATCACCATTACGTACAAGGACACTTATGAAAACTTACAAGCCATTATTTACCTCCCTTTTAAGATAAAACAAACAAACAAAAACACGTTTTTGAGTGATTTTACCTTAAACTTGCTGTTTCAGAAAGGAAAATAGTATCATTATAACATTTTAAATGTTACCCATTTACATGGCATTCTCATCTTGAACTCTTTAAGAAGAAATATATGTTGTGAAATGTTTGGGGGGGGAACATTTTAAATGTTATTATTTTTCAGACTGGTTAAGAGAAATGATGGTGTTGTAACACCAATTCTTATATAAATCTTGTCAATAAAATACACTTCAAATGACAGCAGGAAACATGAATGGCCATTAAAAATCTGTTTTCATTTCAAAATCTCCCTTTTCAGATCCAGGCATGGCATTTTTAAGAAAAAAAACCCACAATGTAATACTCTATATTAAAAAAAAAAAGTCTGTGACAGTAATATTATTTTTGTGGATTAAACATGTTTAAGAAATAGTTATTTGTCATCTGTAAAACAATGCACCAAAAATAAGTCTTAATTTCAGAGTTTTATTGTATTGCACTAAAGGAACAGCAGAACGGGTTATACAGTATTCTCTCAATAAACTTTGGAAAGCATCTAAGGTACTTGCAAATTCTTAAGAGTACTTTCGCCATCAGACTAGAACAGTATAACTGATTTCTTAATAAATAATGTCTTACAAATAAAAACACATTTAAAGAAGCTTTAAATGTATCCTTCACAAGTAATAAGTGTATTTTTATATCATGTTCACTTATGCTTAAGAATTGAAGCAAGTATATTACTCTGATGGAAATATGAGGAATCTCTCATTCATGCAATATACAGGGATAACATTCAAGTCAAATGGCGGGTGGGGGAAAATCCCATTTTTCTTATTTGTAAAGGTTTCCATAT
>NW_006399890.1:4796322-4832672 GCF_000299155.1 Elephantulus edwardii | reverse complement strand
GATAGAATCCTTCCATTTGGTGGCTTTTGCATGCACTTAACGGGATCAATTCTTCTGTGTGTCGTTCTAAGAGCTCACCAAAACATAGATCATGCTGAAAAGAAGAAAAAAGCTGTTAATTCAAACATTCGTAATAATAAAAACAAGAGACCAAAGCACTGCTTGCTTTATATAGTAAATGCATTTGTGTTGGTATCATAGCATATCAGAGTATGAAGCCACTAATGGTGAATTCACAGTACAATTTTAATTTACATTTATGGACTTTTGCCTAAGGCAGGGCTTGGCTCAACAAATATGCTGTAGTTGTCCTCCGTTTCCTTGCCAATTTTAGCAAGTAGAACAGCACAGCTGAAGGCTTAATGGGGAACCAGAGCTCAGAGAAGCAATGTAAAAACACTGCAGAGTTCTGGAGCTATGTCTAATAATAGGAGCATGAAGCTCTGGAAGGCTCACTTTATGCCCGGCCCTCAGCTAGATACTGATATACATTACCTCACTTAATCTTCAAAGTGGTCCTGGGAGGATATTCTGCCACTTTGTGTGTCAAGTCCACTATGATTCATAGTGATCCCATGAACAAGAGGTCGGAACCTTGCCCTATACTGCACCATCCTCACGATTGCTGACATGCTCAAGCCCACTGTGACAGTCACTATGTTATCAATCCATTTTGCTGAGGGTCTTCCTCTGACCCTCTGCCTTTCCCAGCATAATGTTATTCCCATTTTATAGATAGAAATGATCAAAGAATTCTCATGTAAGAAAGGTTTTATGAAAGAACCACAGGGCTTTAAAAACCAAGGGGGGGAAGCGGTGATCAGCAAACAAAAAGTCATTTAACTTAAGAGGCCCTGGGATGTATACACATGAACTCATCTAAGTTGCCTCAGAAGATAGGCCTTTGCTTCCAAATTGTAAAAGCCTTGATAACACTTAGGAGCAACAGCCTGACATCAGCACTCTTCCAGGCACTTTTTACAGAAACTTAAAATTAACAGGAAATTAGATTGACACATAGAATTTTATCTTTCAGAATCTATTTAATATTGTTATTTTATATATGAGAAACATTTGTACAGGCACTAAGTCTATACATTTTCACAATAAATTTGCAGCTGTACTAAAGTGTACTTTGAAAGCATGAAGGTATGTTTCCTAAGATTCTGTCTAATCACTTGTTTCGATAATGGACACTTATTTGAAGAAACAATACAAGTAAGATACCACTTAGCAAGATTTCAAATAACAAAAAGGAGAAGAAATGACAGCTTAATTATAACAATTTCCTTAAATACAGATGGTTTTATTTTGAAAATCAGATGGAAAGGCATCTCTGGTTGAGCATGTATCAGTAAAAGAAGGGAAAAGTATTTTTCAATAGGTTAGACACATTAAAATTCTATTCTGACCATGACCTGGCCTAGTACGAATAAAAACTCAAAACTCAATGACAGAGTTGGAATGGACTTACATCCCTTCACTGGGTTTCTAAGAGGAGATTTCACACATGAGAAGATAGGGTATCTTTCTACCACAGTATGCCCAGTGGATTCATAATGCCAGAGAGGCAAAGCCTTTGGGTTAACAGCATAACTCCCCATGGACTACAACATGTTGTTGTTGTTGTTGTTAAGTGCCGTCGAGTCGCAGGCGACTCAGACTGCTTATTCCATTTACAGGACCCACAGAGCAATGGGGGTGGAGCTGCATCCCAGAAGGCATATGGCAATGACCGGGGCATTTTCAGTTGTCGTCACTGGGGAAGGGGGCATTAATGGCATCCAGAAGGTCATCTAGAAGTCAAACATGCTGCAAAATGTCCTATAACTCACAAAACAACTCACACAACAAAGATTTATCCTGCTTAAAAAAAGTCAGTAGTGCCAAGACTGAGAAACCCTGACCTAGAGAAATGATGTTATGGGTCTATTATGGCAAAAAAGGAGAAAAATTAGTAACTATATATACCACCCTGTAAGTAGAACCATCCTTATCATTCAGATGCAGCAAAATAGATCATAAAAGGCAGAGAGCATTGTTTCTGAAGAATGATAATGGAAAAAATTAATATTCTCAGGAGAGTTCATTAAATCAAGCAAAAATTGTTCTGCAAATTCACACAGCAATATCTTCTCACTGCCATCACTCAGCTAGGGAGTGATAAAGGAGGATTGTCCTTTTTCCTGTATTTTTCCTTTGTCCTCTGACTATATTTGTCACCAGGCAAATTTTTATTTGAAAATAAAAGCACCCCTGACCTGAGTTTCTGCCTCCAACTGCACTTGTTCCCTTCTTTGACAGATACTAGCATGCATCTTGCTGAACATGTGCAGGTTTGGTGGTGTGTATTTAACAGTTACCACTACTCAAAAAACTGGCTTTACTTAGATTTTGAGGTGACAAGCTCTATAAATACAACCTTTTTTAAGTAGCAAAGTAAGATCATTTTTAAAACTTACCCGTATAGGTAGTAAAAAAATGCTAGGAGATAAAAAGCTAATTTGCACCATCCTTCTTTCTGACAATATGCTAGAATATCTGCATTCATGATGGTGGTGGGGTCATAGAGTCCTGGTCCACTCATCACTGGTCTACTCATATACCTGGAATAAACACAGTCGATCAGCCATTTTGAAAGGGAAGCAAATCTTCAGGATACAAGGAAGAATCTCAAATATTGGTGGATCCCAATTTAGAATGGGATTCTATTACCATGACTCTGTTTTAACCAGAGTGGTTGCTTTCCAAGTTTAAAGGGAATCTCAAGGTAACAGTCTCAGAGGCTCCCCAAAGTTGTTACCAGTCCAGTAAGATCAGTTTTGTTTTATTTTAGCTTTGTTCTCTATTTTTTTCTCTATTCTATTCATGACCATCAACTGTTTTTACCTGGACAGAACAGTTGGTAGTGGCAGCCAGGAACCCTCTAATTATTCTAGTCTTAGGTAAAGTGAAACCACAGTTCCTGGAGACTGGAGTTTGTCTTTTGTTTCCTTCTTTCTCTTTTGCCTCAGACAAGCAGAGACTAAGAGGTGTATCTTTGATAGCTTCTCATAAGCTTTTAAAATATCAGGTACTACTAACCCAACTAGAAAGAAGAACATTATCTTTATGAATTACATTATGCCAGCTAACTAAGCTATATGATTATGGTCCTAAGCCCTCAAACCCAGTAATCCAATCAATGAGATGTTTGGTTACACCTAGGAAGCATCCATAACTATACCATCTAGGGTCTACATACTTAAAATGTGTGTGTGTGTGTGTGTTATATAGATATATATCTATATCTCTATCTATATATATATATTTATCTATATATCACACACAGACATGTATGTACATTTGCCTACACAAATATGTATACATGCACACCAAAACAGTCATATGTGTTTACCTAAATAGACATAAGCATATCTGCCTAACTACTGAGCACTGGACTGCTAACTGAAATGTTCATAGTTCATATTCAGCAGCTATGATGGGGAAGTCTGCTCCAGTTAAGATTTACAACCACAGAAACCCAAAAAGCAGTCTGGAATCAACTTGATGGCAATGGTTTTGTTTGGGGCTTATCTATCTATAAAAGCACACATATATTTTTTTGGCTGTTGCTACACTTATTGCAAAAAATGTTTATATTACGGCTTTTATCAAAAGATCTTCATTCTGTGGCAACAACATATGGACATATCTGTTTTTTTAAAATTCCTGCTATTTAAGAAGACTGGGGAGCTCTGGTGGCCCTAGTGAATAGTTTCCAATCTAAAAGCATGCAGTTCAAATCCACCAGCTGCTCCACAAAAGAAAGATGGGAAATCTCCTCCCATACAATTTATTGCCTCCAAAACCCCACTGGAGGGTCAGCTATGAGTCAATTCCAACTCAGTGATACATAAAAATTACTTATAAAGAATGGACTGAACTACTAGAAAAGCTGTATGGCACTATCTTGTACAAATAACCATGTATTTATTTAAAGTCGTAAGCCATGGAGTTCTACATATACTGTACATTTCAATTTATATGAAGTTCAAAAAGACAGGCAAAATTAATCTAAGTTGATAGAGGTCATCAGTGCCCTGGGGAGGTATGGGCAGTAATTGACTGCTCAGGTCTCAGGAGTCTTCTAGAGGGTTGGAACTGGTACGTACTTTCATCTAGGTGGTAATTTCATGAGAATATACATACATAAAAATACAATGTGCTATATACTCCAGACTTACATGCATTACTGTTATATTTCATTATTTCTAAAAATCTCTTTAAAAGGTATTAGAATTGTTATTCACCAATTTGTTTGTACAATGTCAATGAATTTTCATTTAATGATTAGTATATAAAATAATCACATCAAACAGAATACAATTATAATTTAGTGATTTGAGAAATATTTCTAAATATTACCTCCAAATATGGTATGCCAAGAGGGGCATGTTGAGGCCCAGTGTAAGCCATTCGGCTGCACAGAGGAACATGACACAGAAGAATGCATGGATGAGGTACTCGGGAAGTACGAGCTGGAAGAAAAACACATACGTCAGCAGGCTATCTCTGCATTAAACCTAACATCAACTGCTTACATGGGAGGAGGTGGCAACTAGGCATCCACGATGAAAAGCCACTGTCTGCTTAGAATCAGAACTGAAAGATGCTTCTTTAAAAAAAACAAACTTTTTACTAAAAGCAAGATAACTGACAAACCACAAGATATAGCTTGCATTAAGATATGGCTTAAAACTCAAGTAAGCAAGTTAAATACCAACCAAAGTGAGCCACATTATTAACTAATCAATTGGAATACTTTTGCTTTTCACCATTCAACAAACGATAAAAATACAGAAATTAGGCTATCTGATCACATGCAAAATGATGTGAAAAAAACCCACAAAAACAAAACCCCTCCTCAGAGGTGTACATGTTAGTGTTTTTAAGGTTTTAAGATAAACTAGAAATGTAACATATGCAATATTTAACAAACCACAACACATCACCACAAAAATAGTTTTCCAGTGGAAAGCCAATCAGTCAATAATCTCAGCACAGTCAGGAAGAAACACTAATATGCAAAATGCAAACAATGTACTTTCTGCAATGTAGGAGGGAAAAGATGGGGTTCTTAAACATGAAATTGGAGTTTTCCAGGTACCTGAGCTCCCATTCTTACATGGTCTCTCCTCTCCTTACCCCTGATCCCCACAATATGCTACATACAGACACAAAATTATCTTCAGACAAGTAGGAGCTCAGTGCTCAAATCTTTTGATAGTAGGTAATATTAAGTGAAAGCTTTTCACTGCAATTTCCAAATAACAGCCTCCAAATCACAACTACAAAGCCAATTTCTCAAATATCTACTTTCTATTTCAACCAAATGAAAACTCTATGAATCCTCAATACCATCAAAACTTTCCTGAGGATGTTCTGTAGTCATTCTTCATAGCCAAGCTTATTTTCTAATATTCTCAAGTTAAATTTTCCAATTTAAAGTTGTAAAGTGAACTCTTAAATAACTAATATTTTAAATTAAACCCCAGTAAAAACCAACTAATCTACATTAGTTAGGCATTTACTTAATATACTAAATAACTTAAAGCAATATAATAACAAAAGATGAATGCTGCGTACATATACAGATTTATAAACAGCATAAAACTTTAACATCTATTTTAAGATCAAAGTTAAAACATTTGCAATCTCTAAACAAGAAAACATATACAAGAAATCTTTGAAACTCAATGATTACAAAAGGACCAAGAAAAATAAACATTTTATATAAAATATACATTTTACTTCCACTGTTGTGTTTTTGTTGAAGGCCTTTGAGTCCAGCACAACTCACAGCGACCCTATCAACAAAAGGCTTGAAGCCCCTCTACAACTACTACATTTATCAAAGTTCAAAGGGTTTCTGGGGGCATGTTTATTTAGGAAGTGGATGCCACTCCTGCTTCCAAACCTGTCAAAATATTTTATTGTTGTTATGTGCCAATGAGTTGCTTGTGATGTATAGGGACCCCAAGTACAGCAGCTCTGAACCCTTCTCTGTCCTGAGCCACTCTAACTCCAACACACCCACTAGAAGTTCTATTTATCATGTTGTTGCCCTGTTGAGTTGAAACAAACTCATAGCTGACTCTCCAGCTGGTTTTCAAAGGCAGAATATTGCATGGGAAGAGACTGCCCATCTTCCTCCTATAAAGCAGCTGAGAGACTCAAACCAGCTTTAAGGTTTGAATCACATGCCTTTGGGTTAACAACGCAACTCCTTACTGCTAAGCCACCAGGGTTCCCCTCTGGAATCCTAGTTTAAATTATATGATTTGCCTTTGAAATTTAAAGTCTATTTCAGCCCTCTAAAGCCTAATAACTAGAAATAAAAATCATCATCCAAATTTCAATCTAAATTTACCAGCCAACAAATATGAAGTGACTAATTCTGAAAGCATGATCTTCCCAACTCTTAAACTTTAAGAGTGGTAATAAGCAATCAGCAACCCAACCAACTGGAGAATGAAACAAGCACCACAGTCCCCCTACCCCTCAAAAATACTCCAAATATATATTATTTCTTGCTCATAAAAACCAGTCCTCTCCAATCATTCAGTAATGACCAGCCTTCCCTGGAAGAGATACAAAAATAATTCTATTTAGGAACGAAAATTCACACAAAAACTGGTATCCAGGAAAAAAATACCTCAATCAAGTATGACTGGTATGATAGTACTTCAACTTAATAATATAATCCTGTAATAATCTTATATTATTTTGGTTTTAGTAAATGGTATATAATTTGGTTTTTAGTAAATGGTATTTGTTTTCCCCCATACTTTGGCAGAACTCTCAAAACAAATTTTAAATAGGGAAAACTGTCAGATGCACTGCTGTTAAGCCAATTATCAGCACCCTTTCCAAATGCATCTTGTGCTGGTATAAAAACATCCCTCTAATCTACTGAAGCATAAAGGTATCTCAAGCACGTGTCTTTTCTAAGTGAGAATTTCTTTCCATGAGGAAAATCTATAAATTACACACACAGTAAGATGAAATCACTGTTGTTGTTTTTATGGGACCCCAAGTCAGAGCTAACTCATAGCTGAACCCCTTCAGCAGGTTTTCAGAAACTGTCAATCACACAGGAGGTATGGGCCATCTTTTTTCCAAAGAGCAGCTGGTGGATTTGAACTATGTACTTTTGGGTAAACAAAGCAACTTCTTACCACCAGGCCACCAGAGGTCCCTAAAATGAAATGAGTGTCTTTTAAGTTGGGAATAATAATGAAAAGATAAGTGCTTGAGAGGAGAAAAAAATCAGGCTATCTCAAGTCAGTCTGACTCAACTAAATGTGCAATCTTGAGTGAAGCTCCTAAACTTCTCTGTTTTCCTACACATGAAAATAACAATATGGCTACCACTAAAGACTGAAAAAATCCAGGCAAGGTTTTAGCACTTAATCGGACACTTAGGAATGTTCTCACTGAATTCCAGCCTATTACATTACCCTCACATCATTCGGTTATTTAAAATCATAAACAGTCAGAGGATAGAATTCAAACAGCTTTTAAAAGTAGAAGTCTTCATCATTAATATCTTAGTAACAATCAGTTTTAACTACTAAACTTGAGATGTTTTTACAACAAATACATCATACTTTCCAATAGAAGACATATATACGTTTCACACAAATAGAGAAACAGCTGGTAAATTAACACTTTTAATTGCACCTAAATCAAGAGTCTTACTTTAAGAGTTCTTTAAACACACACTAGAAATCTATACCATCACCCATATTTATCTTGGAAAAAAGTGATAAATGAGCAAATGAACTCTATACGCTTTATTTAACTAACTGTACATACTCTTCCAGAAAGACCCACTAGCATGCATTAAAATTCTACACAATGAACATCCATTTATACAAGTTCTCATCTTCATTAAGATTCATATTAACAATTATTGTATTCCATTTCTTAAAGAAATATCCACTGCTTTCTTACAAATGACTTTTAGATTTCTGACCAATAAAATCTATAAACTAAAAGGAGAACCTTTCTGAGTAAAGGAACTCACACAGATCAAACCCTAAGCACAGCAGAGATATAGTCATATCACATCTCAGAACTTAGTACAAAATTGTTTTCTAAATTTAGAACAAATACATACAAATAACTACGTACACAATGTACACAAACTATTGTCCATAAAATTCTGGCAGGAGGAGTTCTAAAGACAGCATTATCACAAGATTCCAGAGCTAAAATCAGAGCTATCAGCAGAAACGGAATGATTAGTTATACATTCTTTGGAATTAACTCAAGGACAAAACTAGACATAGTAGTTAAAGCCATATTAAAAGTTAATTTGAGTACAACTTAAAAATAAAACATAACCCTAGAAAAATCTCACATCTATTAAAGGCATTCTATTTTAACCTGCTTCCAAGCACTGCACTAAATAATTTAATAAAAGTGTCTATGGCTATAATGTGGGGGGAAAAGCATAAGCATGTAACAGCTTTCCCTACTTGACTGGGCCAGCAAGCAAACATTTGCATAAAATATAAAATTATAAACCTCAACAGGCATATGAACAAAGCACACTGAACAAAACATTACAAATACAAATGCTATAACCATCCCCATGAAAATGACTCTAGCATTAACACATTAAACCAGAAAGCAGTACACACCTTTAGTGCAATTTTGACTCTTTTAATCTTTTTGACCTTTTCAACTGTCTTTGGCCGACAATGTAAAAAGCAGATTGGAAGAATGTTAGTATGACAGCTGACAAGACCAAGAGCTGATTAATAACAGAATAGTCAAGCAATATCAGGAAAAACTATTTTTTTAAATTCTTTCTACTTTGAAAAGTACAAATATTAAATCACTGATAATGTAAGCCATCTTCACCTTATATTAAGTTAAAAGGAAACAATTTTCAAAATCTAAGTATCAAAACCTTTATTATAACTTACAGGATTCAGGGTATTACATTGGTCTATAGGATTCTTGTAATCGGTCTTCAGTTCATCAAATGCTATAATCTAAAAGAAAATTGAAATAGTTAGGACAAGTCACTGGAATAAAACGCTACAACAAACCTGATGCATCATCATATAATTATTGAATAAAATTAATAAACCAAAAGCAAAGGTCCACCAATAACATACATACTGATTTGTAAAGTCAATATATGCCTTGTAAAATAACTGGAATCAGACTTAAGAACTGAAAATACTTTCAAGTTATTGTCATTAAAACGATCTAAAATCCCTGTGATAAACAGCATCTTCAATTTTCAATTTCTACAATGCCTCCGGTTCACTATTTTACGTACCTGAAATTATATTTCCTCCACTCACAAAACACTATATCCACCATTCATCTGTCAATCTGTCATAAAGGTAGCATAGAAGATATTGTGATACTGGAAGCCTTGCCACTAGTGTTTCAAATACCAAGGGTTGTCCATGGTGAACAGATTTAAGCACAGCTTCCAAATTAAGATGTTGTTGTTGTTGTTGTTGTTGTTGTTGTTGTTGTTATGTGCCGTCGAGTCGTTTCCGACTCATAGCGACCCTATGCACAACAGCCCTAAACCCTGCTCTGTCCTGCGCCAACCGCACCGCCTCTGACACACCCATCCCGATTACCCCAGTCACCAAATCAATCCATCTCATAGAGGGTCTTCCCCTCCTGCACTGTCCCTCAACCCTCCCAAGCATGATGTCCCTCTCCAAGGACCCATCCCTCCTGGCAACATGTCCAAAGTATGACTAAGAAAAAAAAGAATATGGAAATCTAGCTTGAAATAAAATAGGCCAGTGAAAACTTTATGAATAGCAGAGGAACACTATCTGGTATAGAGCCAGAAGCTGAACTCCTCAGGTGGGAAGACACAAGGAATACTACTGCGGAAGAGCGGACTCTTCAAGGTAGAATTAACTTCAGCAATATGGATGGAGTAAAGCTTTTGAGACCTTCAATTGCTGATGCTGCACAAGCAGAAACACTACAAACACGGATTAATAACTAAAACAGTGAGTGCATGAAGTAAATAAATAAATCTAGAAAAATCAAACATTGCCAAAAACGAAACAGAATGTATAGAAATCCATGTCAGACATTCAAATTTAGTGCCAGCAGGCTGGTTCTTCGGACTCACAGTGACTATCCACCATGTTTCCCAGACAATAAATCTTTATGGGAGGGAACTGGCCATCTTTCTCCCTTGAGGCAATTAGTGGATTTGAATTATCAAGCTTTTGGTTAGCAGCCTGATATGCTGTACATTATGCCACCAATCAGCTGAAAGGGCTGGTATTAGCCACTCAAATAAGACTATCCTATGGTCTGGTGGCCTAGTGGTAAGGAATTGGGCCACCAACCCAAAGACATGCAGTCCTAATCCACCAGCCACTCCAAAGAAAAAAGATGGGCAGTCTCCTCCCATTTGATTTACTGCCTCTGAAAACCTGATGGGGTCAGCTATTGAGTCGAAGGTCCCTAACCTAATCATATGGTTTACTATGCCAACAATAACAAATTGAGGAAGAATGGCATTGAGTTCATTATCAAACAGATCACATAAAGATTTATACTGAAATGCAGCATTGTCACTGCTACTATTCATATGCCTAAAAGGAAAACCAGTTAAAATATGACTCAAATTTATTTATCAACCACTAAAGACAAAGACAGAGAAAGATTTTATCAACTTCTACAATGTGAAACTGATCAAACATGCAGTCAAGATGCATTAATACAACAGATCCTGGGTGGAGCCAAGCAGCCCACACAGTCTTCCTCACAACTGCCACCACTACCCTCTGGAGTGTCATCTCTCTCCTGTGCACAAAGGCAACTCTTAAGGAAAAACTGATTGCACCAGTTGCAGAAGAGGAGGCAGCAGTTCCAAACAGTAAAATCACTGTAGTGGGTGTTGGACAAGTTGGTATGGCATGTGCTCATCAGCATTTTGGAATAGTCTCTGGCAATGAACTTGCCCTTGTGGATGTTTTAGAAGACAAACAAAGGAGAAATGAAGGATCAGGACATCGAAAATCATAGCCGATAAGGATTACTCTGACCGCTAATTCTAAGATTGTGGTGGTAACTGCAGGAGTCCATCAGCAAGAGGGGGTTAGTTGACTCAACCTGACGCAGAGGAATGTCAGTGTCTTCAAATTCATTATTCTTCAGATCATCAAATACAGTCTCGACTCCATGATAATTGTGGTTTGCAGGATCCAAGATGGCGGTGGAGGCAGAGACAGCGTGGTGAGTTGCGGGGGCAGCAAACCACTTAAAGCAGGGCCATTATGGCCTTCCACAGACTTCAGCTTATTGATAATTGAACACTTAAACAGTTGATGACTGGCACTCAGTGAAGATCGAGGCTCCAACAACAGAAATTCAAGGATTCCCAAGGAGAAATGGGTGAGTCTCGTGGCTCCCAACCCTCCACTGCACAGCCTGCGCTGCGCCACACAGCCGCTGCAGCTCCATGAGGCTTCCACAGCCAGAACGAATGGATTCCCTCACCCAGGATGGATGCTGGGCACCAGCCCTCCTCAAGACTGGTACAGTGAAGCCACCACACTGCCGCAAGGTAGACTTGTTCTGGAGAGAATTCTTGGAATTCTTGGAGCCAGAATGGCGGCTGTAGGGGAAGCAGGCGCCCTCGGGCCACCAGCACAAGAGGGGCCACATACCTGCTGAGCGCCCATGCGGCAGGGTGGGGGGGGGCGCGCCCCCAACGGCTGCCTGCGCTGGGCGGGGGGCGTGCGCCCTGCTGGCAGCCTGAGTAGGAGGTGGGGGATGGGATGCATGCCCGCCATCTGCAGGTTTGGGTTTCCTTGGACAGGCCAAAGAGGACGATTACCTATATAATGGATTGCTGAAAGTCACTGTGAGTCTGATGACTTTAACAGTGGCAGCATGCACAAGAGGACTGACATCCTAAATGTACCACATATTTTGTTCTGTTGAATGCTTCTGCCAAAAGATGGTTAGACCTGTGGGGAGTCTGTTCACAATTCTCAGGTTCCCTTTATCATATATAAAGGGGGAGGGCAGTGACACCTACTTCAAAATAGTATGACCACTTATGGGGCGGGGGGAGTAAAAGTGGCACTGCTGGAATTGGAAACACTATCCCTAACCACAGAGTCCTCAGTCAGGCGAAGGGACCAGACTGGGGTAGGGGCAATTAGAGGGGGAGTATACCAGCTAGCTCCTGGGGGGTGTTGCCCTGCTCGGGATGGGCTGCCCTTGGCCCCCAGCTCGGGGCAAGCCGTTGCAGCCCTCTGCCTGGGGCGGGCTGCCCTTGGCCCTCAGCTTGGGGTGAGTCGTTGCGGCCCTCAGGGTGAGCTCCTCAGTCCCCAGATTGTGCCATCTGACCCCTGGGTGGGGAAGGGGAAAAAAAAAAAAGAATGCCTAGGGTATCCAGAGAATGTTACCTAGGCCACCTTCTGCCACCCTCTCCCAGTAAACCTGAAAGCAACACCCTCAAAGCCCTTCTATTTGTAACTGACAAGTTTGTTCTTTCTAGGTTTGCTCCCTTTCCTATAGGTAACCTTAACACTGAGTTTTACTCCAGAATTGACCCTGAACCCAGTGCCAGTGACAAAAAGGAAATAAAACTGACAGCTAAGGAAGCAAAGGAGGATGGAGCCTCTGGGTTCAACCAGCCATCCCCACTGGACCCACCTGGGAAAACACTTTGCAGTCCAGAGGGGAGCAAATGACAGGAAAATATCTTCTGACAGAGCAAGAAGGCAAGCAGCTGTAACCCAAGACCACCAGTAAGGTGATAAAGCGTCCTCCCTTCCCCCCTTTACATCTACGCCCCTGTTCAGCATGAAGAAGCCAGAGAGTCGGCATCCAATTCCCAAATCAATAAGACAGTTGGTTTAATTACCATTGGAAAATGCTTGTCATTCCTCTGTAGCATCTGGTCCCCACTGGACCCTCATCATTTCCTTCACCTGCTCCCCCCACCGACCAAACTGTGCAGCTCTGCAACTGCATCCTGGCCCATCCTCACCCTTCTGCCCCCAACCCTCACCTCCTTGTACCCCCAATATGTTTTTCCCAATAAAAAAAAAAATAAAAAAATTTAAAAAAAAATTGTGGTTTGCAACCCAGTGGATATTCATACATATACTACCTGGAAACTAAGTGGGCTGCCCAAGCACCATGTGACTGGGAGTGGGTGTAACATGGATTCTCCTCAGTTTTTTTACCTTATGGCTGAAAACTTGGCATTCATCCCAGAAGCTGCCATGGATGGATTTTTGGAGAAAATGGCAATTCAAGTGCAATGGTGTGGTGCGATGTGGCAGGAGTTTCTCTCCAGGAACTGAATCCAAAGATGGGGATGGACAATAGTGAAAATTGGAAGGAAGTGTGTAAAATAGCAGTTGAAAATGCCAATGAAGCTATAAGGCTCAAAAGACAAACCAAGTGGTCTACTGGTGAGGTAGGATCTTTCTAATTTGTCTGCCCTTACCTGCAGCATTTCTTACACAAAAGCACCATGTAAGAACGTGCATCCCTGTTCAAAGCCATTACAAGAGTAACCAAGGTGATTCTCTTTTCTAATCATAAATATATTCTTTTAAAGGTCACCAAGCTAAAGACTGAATTTGAGTAAACCTGGGTGCTGCCAGATTCTTAAGGCCTGATGAGTAAAACAATTCAAGACATGGCAAGGAGAGAGAAAACAACCTAGATTCCAACTTATGGCAACTCTGTCAGAAATGAGAAGGATGACATAGAATAGTCCAGGGCTCAAATCTGTTGTTCATAGCATCTCTATAAATTGTACTTGACTCAGTGATACCTAACAAGTAGATATGCTACAGATTAGTATTGGCCCATGGTGTTTTCTTGGCTATAATCTTCCAGTTTGTTATTCCAGGTCATTGACAGGATTTCTGACTCAGCAACTCCATGTGTTAGAGTAACTCACTAAACTCACTGCCACTGAGTCAGCTTTCTGATACTGTAAACTTTTTTAGAGGATACTACCCATCTTTCTCTCAGAGAGGCTGGTGGATTAAAAAAGTAAACATTCTGGTTATTAGCTCAGCATGTTACACACCATCCCACCAGAGATGCTTCTGTTTTAACCTTAAGGAACAGAGAATACAGAACTTCAAAATCAAAATTACTATTTTTATAGAAATTAAACATAAACACTACTTTGTCATGTTAACTCACGAGTCAAAGAAGTCAAATGGCACTATGTTTGAGGGGAAAGTATTTTAGTTGTTGTCACTACAGGACAGAGAATCTAAACTCTTCTAGTGGATTAAGAATAGTACCTTCGGCAAGTTTTGGTGGCCTGGTGGCAAGAGGATGCACTACAATTCCAGAGGTAAACAAAAAAAATAATTTAAAAAAAATAGTATCTTCATACCTGAGACAGTGTTACTGAATATTATCAACACTCAGCAATTTATCTTTCACTTTCAATATGCTGGCTTATTTCCCTATTAAAGTTCTTAATTTCATGGTAAGACATTACTTTTATAAATTTCTATATTTTTATAGAATTCATCATCCTTAACATCTCTAAAATAATTCAGAATAGAAGGACAATAATTAAACATTAAAATGTTTATGATTTACAAGTGCAAAGATTTTTGTTGAGTTCACAGCTATTTATTCCAGAGCTTAGAAGAGTGCCAAACACATAGTTAAGTATTCTACAACGATTTGCTGAATGGTAGGAGAAAATGGGAAGCAGGGAGGAAGCAAAAAGCTCTGGTGGGCTTGCAGAAAGGAGTGGCACTGATAACTAAAAGGCATGCAGTTCAAATCTACCAACTCCTCTGCGTGATAAAAATGGGCAATCTCCTCCCATGCAATTTAAAGCTAGCCCCTAAAAAATAGGTGGGTCAGCTATGAGTTGATTCTGACCAAACAGCAACTAACAACAACACTCACTAAAAGGCATTTTCCTTTGCTAATAACATACTTTGGACAGGTTGCAAGGTGGGACCAGTCCTTGAAGAGGGACATCACGCTTGGGAGCGTAGAGGGACAGCACAAGAGAAGACGACCCTCGATGAGATGGATTGATTTAGTGACTGGGTAACAGGGGTAGATGTGTCGGAGACAATGAGACTGGCACAGGATAGAGCAGGGTTTAGGGCTGTTGTACACAGGGTCGCTATGAGTCACAGGCAACTCACAGCACATAACAACAATAACTCCTAACACTTAAAATGTTAAAAATATACAATTCTATTAATTTCAAGTTATTTATGAACTTTATTAGTCAACTGCTTGATATTATAGACCAAACCCATGGCTACGGCATCAATTCTGATGCTTAGTTGACTCTACAGGGCAGATTATTTCCAGATATACTGCACTAGGAAAGTCTGCAGTTAGGGACCTCTCCAAATTATTAAGGAGTAGTGACATCAGTTTGAGAAGTAAGATGTGTCTGATTCAGGCCATGGTCTTTCCCATTCCTTCTGAGTTCTGGATTAAGGAATACAGAAGAATTGACACCTCTGAACTGCTGTGTTGGAGAAGAGAGCTGAACATCCTATGAACTGCCAAAATAACAAACAGATATGTCTTGGCGAAAGTATAGCCAAAGGACTCTTCAGAGGTAAAGATGATAAAGCTTCGCCTCACATACTTTAGGTATGTTGCTAGAAGGGGCTAGTCCTTGAAGAGGAACAAGATGCTCAAAAAGGCAGAAAGTCAGTCAAGGAGAGGAAGATCCTCAACCTGGGGGACCGACATAGTGCTGCAACAGGCTCTAGCCTGTTAGGAAGCATGTGGATAACAGAGGATACAAGAGGTTTTAGATCTGTTGTTCACAAGATCACTATGGGTGACACTCAACTCAAAAGTCCCTAACAACAACATAACAACATCACAGTATTTCAAAGTCTATAATCTTTTTTTTTTTGGGGGGGGGGGATTTTTCCCCCTACTAGTTTATTTACAAAATTTTAATATAGTGTTTCCAAGGCTATAATCTTTACAGAAGCAGACTGCTACATCTTTCGACCAAGAAACAGATGGTTGGTTCAAACTTCCAACCTTTTGGTTAACAGCTGAATTCTTAACTATTGTACTACGAGGGCTCCCTTATTTTATATTAGCTGTGATACATAACCAATTATTTTAGTGACAAAGGGCAAAACAAGGATCATATTCACAAACATAACTTGTTGCCAATAATAAGCTCCGGTTTAAAAGCAGAATGTAAAACTAACTCTTCTTTGGTCATTATCTTCAAGTAATTTCAAGGAGTCTTTTAATATGTGGATTTCAAAGGGAGCTCTAGTAGCCTTTTCTGTAGGAAGCTGCACTACTAACCCAAAGAGGTTCAAATTCACTAGACACTACTCAGGAGAAATATGGGCAATCTTCTCCCATGTGATTTACAGCCTCAGAAAACCCCACTAGAGGGTCAGCTGTGAGTCACTTCTAATTGATGGCACAGTTTGAGTTTTTTAATAATTGTATCTGAAAAGGCTTCTGATTTTTTGACTATTACATAAACCACAGTTTCCAAGACTTTTGGGAAGATTCTTAAACTAGTGATTTTTTTTTCAGCTGGACAGTGGCCTTCACAAAATTTTCCACAAAAATATGAAAACAATAAAACAGATATTGCTACTGTGGACTGTGCACCCCATGGGGTTGGGAGGAGTGTGTCTGCTGATCCTAAATTCCTAAAAGACACCAAACTACACAATATAGGTTAACTTCAAACTTGACACAAGCACTTAGGGAAAGACTTCCTTCATTTTAGCCTTAAAAAAAAAAATTCCCAACCCTAGTTAGTGAGAAAGCAGCTGTACAATAAACTCCAGTATCCTCAACCTTAGTCTTCCACGGTGCACGTGGCAACTGTGTGACTTGGGATAAAACTGACAGAAAATCATCAGAATAAGAATTGCCCTAAAAACAATAACTAATACAAGACTTTTAGACTTTCTACTTGAAATGTCCAAATGAGTCTTCTGAAGGATGTATAAACTAGCTAAGAAAATACACATAACCCTTTCATGGTCCAATTATTTTCAACTCTGGATTGTTGTTACTACTATGCGCTTTCCTCACTGGAAAGCATACTGAATCAAGAAGCATTTCTGACATTGTGTTCTGCTAAACAGATGTTAATACCTATTAAGTGAGACATATACGTCTCTCTCTACTCTAGGGGTATCAATTACAAGACACACACCCCCCTCTCAGTAGATATGATAATCAGAACACAAACAGCCCTCTGAACTCAGGGCCACCTAGTTACCTCGACAGATGTATGCCATTTAGAGCACCTGATAATGCAGTATTGTTGTGAATGTGAAAGTACTTAGAGAAACTTCCAAATAACCAGGAAATATATTTTAAATGCTCACATAACAGTTAAAAAAAAAAAAAGATGAAGTAAAAGTTTTACAAAATCACATCTTTAGATACATCAAATTGAGGCTTGGGGGTATATAAAATTGACTGTTGAACTGCTAAGCAAAGTCTGAATCCGCTTGTCACTCTAAGGGAGAAAAATGAGGCAGTGTCCTACTATTACAATTTACAGCCTAGGAAACTCAATGGATGGTCGAGGAGAGTCTGAAGTAACTTGAGAGCAGTACAACTTCTGAGTGACAATGTGTCACCCACACAATACCCTGAAAACAGCAATCTGTGGTACCTAGGTCTTCTCCTGATAATGCATACACAGTGAGAAAGCAGCTGTACAATAAACTCCAGAGAAGGAAAACTTGCGTCTACACTATGTTCTGTAGGGTACGAAAGAATTAGGGTTAAGTAGCTAATAGGGGAAAAAAAAAAAAAACCAAACCCAACCCTGTTTATTTAGAATTATTTTCCTGAGGGTTACAGTAGTAAGCCACTGAACATCTAAGAAATCCCAAACTAGAAAAACTCTCCACTTATCCTGTAGAACATATATAATTTTTTTTCTAATTCTACAAAAGGACTTAAGAGTTACCCACTTAACCCAGACACACATTCATTTCAAAGCTAAAACAAAAATTATCGATTTAAGAAGTGAACTCTGGGTTTTCATGAAATCAAACACGGCCTGGGCTGGGTTAAAAATGTAAAGCGAGAGGCACCTTACAGATCTCTTCTGCAAACCACCCCCAGGAAATAAGGCGCAGTTTGCGCCACATAAACAATTTTGAAAGCTGTGAGAGACTCATACATTGCAGGTGGTACGCATCCCAAGTTATTTACTGTTCTCGCTTTCATGAAGAGCCCAGGAAGCGAGGCAGCTTTCCCCATTGGTTTCTGCTGAAGCTCAATTTGCATTAACAGTTATTTCTAATAGAGATAATAAATAATAAAGCCTGCACAAGCTTTTCCCCACCCCACCACAGTCAGGTTGTAAACTAATTACAACCCTCTTTAGCAAAAAGGCATGGATATGTGACATTGCTCCATTCACAAAGCCATTTCTGCACATGTTCCACATACAAATGTTTGTTATGGGAATGGAGAGAATCGAATTCACATCAGAGAATCTCTGCCCAATCATTCCGTTTAAAACTAATATTCCAGAATGTACTAGAATACAGGAAGTAGAGATGAAATAAGAGAACTTTTTTAATGCCGGCCTCCAGAGGGTTTTCAAGGCTTTTAATTTTGTGCCAGGACAACAGTAATCCTTAAAATCTCGTAGAGAACTATGTCCTTGAGAACATACTATCTGTTGCTTTAGTAAGGAAATGATCTGTTTCTATCGTACAAGATAATGTGAAGAACATTAGGTTCAGATCAATTAAGGTTCATTTTAAGGCAGAAAAGGTTAAGGTTTCGAAACATTTTCAAAAGCACATTAAAAGTGCCTTTACTAAATCAAATGACTCATAAGATGGAGATGGCTCTGAAGACTGTCTCTTGAAAAACTGGCAGTTACAGTGTGATTTGGGGGTAAGAGCCGCGAGGCAGTGAACAAAGTAACCAATGCAACCTATACCGACATCGAAGTTCACCTGGACACAGGAATCGAAAGAACGTGATTTCACTTGAAGCGCTCACAAGCGCTGAAAAGAAGAGTTGTAAATTCAAGAAGGTTATAGCTATCTCACTTTTGGCCACAACTCTTGCGGAAACCAGGGGGAGGAAAGGTAATGTGGATTAAATAGTAAAAACTGGGGAAGCTCCATACATGTCAAGAGCGGGGCCCGCCCGCGCGCTGTCCCGGGGCCGGCAAGGCTGGCGGCCGGGGCGAGCGCGACGCTGACCGGGCGGGCCCGACGGGGTGCAGGCGCCCCTCCCAGACCCGGAGGGGCAGCGGAGCGCGAGGCCTGCGGCCGGGAGCGCGAGGCACAACCCTCTGACGACGGCGAGCCCCGGGTCCTCAGCCCGACAGCCCCCCGTCCGCGCAGGGAGAGGGCACTGCCCCTCATGTCGTGGCCAGCACTGACCTCGCCCAACCGCATCCCGAGGCGCACAGACCTCCGGCGGCCGTCACGGCTCCGGCTGCGACCCGGAGGCGAGAGGAGGCTGCGCAGCCGCTGCCCGGCCCTCCCTCCCCAGGCCCTTACTCACGTGCCAGATGGCGAAAAAGATAAGCGCGGCCGTGAGCAGCAGCGCCAGCATGTAGCAGAAGGCCGCGAACGTGAACGCCATGGCCGAGGAGGAGGAGCGGCGAACAGGACCGGTGGCAACGGAGAAAGGAGGCGCAGAGCCCTCTGGGTAAAACCATTCACTTCCCCCGGCCACAGCAGCGACCGCCGCCGCCTCAGCGGCGCCCGGCCCCCTCCACCGCGCCTGCGTACGAGCTCGGGCCCGCCGGCTCCCTCTCGTGGCTGGCGTCTGCATTACACATCTATTATTACAGTTCCTTTCCCCTTCCACGCCGTATTTGATGTGAGCCTTACATGTTCCGTACTCCGGATACTGTTAGGGAAGCTATTGCTTGGAAAGGGACGTCATGCTTGGAAAGATGGAGCGACGCTGAAGGAGAAGACTCCTAACGAGATGAATTGACAGTGACTGCAGCAATGGGCTCAAGTATGTCTGAAATGATGAGGATGCTACAAGATAGACAGGGTTCAGATCTGTTGTTTCCAAGATCACTGAGTCGACGGCAACTAATAACAATATGTTTCACAGGAGCTCTGGTGACTCCAAAAAGCCGTGTATTTCAGCCGGTTCAGATCCACAATCGCTGGGGATAGAAATATGGGCATTCTCCTCCCCTTAAGATTTACAGCCTCCAAAACCAATGGAAAGTCACACTAGCCAGAACTGAATCCGTGGCAGTGAGACCTGCTTTGAAGAACTTGATGTTGTTAAGTGTCAGTGAAATACAGCTCACAGCGACCCTATGAACAGCAGATCTTAACTCCGTCCTATTCTGTGCCATTTTTACACTTTCTGACACTCTAGAGCCCATGTCCATCCACCTGGTTGAGGGTCTTCCTTGCCTTTGCCAACTCTCCACCCTTCCACGCATCATGTCCCTCTCCAAAAAATAGACCCTCCTAGTAACATACTGAAAGCTTGTGAGGTGAAGCTTCGTCATCTTTGCCTCCAAAGAGCTCTCTGGCTGCACCCTCTCCAAGACACATTTATTTGTTCTTTTGCTGTCCATGGGATGTTCAATGCTCTTCTCCAGCACCACAACCCAAAGGCATCAATTCTTCTGTCCTCTTTATTCACTGCCCTGCTCCCAGATGCATAGCAAGTGATCTGAAAGACTATGGCCTGAATCAGACGCACCTTAGTCCTCAAACTGACATCATTACTCCTCAATAATTTGTAGAGGTCCCTAACTTTCCCAATGCAATTATGTCTCCTGATTTCCTGACTGCTGGTACCAAGGGAGTAAATGGTATAGTTACAGAAAGAAAAAAGTAAATAGTTATCATAACTCTGCAAACATGCCTCTCCACTCCTTTGTAAATTAGTGGTACCCTGGGGGTTTGCTTGTTGCTGTGATACTAGAAGTTATGTCACTAATTTTTCAAATATTAGCAGTCACCCAGGATGGACAAAGTTTCAATGGAACTTCCAGACTGAGATAAGTAAGAAAAACCTGGCAATCTACTTCTAAATAAAACTATGAGTAGCAGCAGAACATTGCTTGGTGTAGTACCAAAAGATGAGTCTTTCTATTTGGAAAGCACTAAAAATACGGTAAGGAAGAGCTGCCTCAAAGTAGAGTGGACCTTCATAATGCTGATTGGGGGAAGCTTTTGAGACCTTAATTTGCTGATGTTGCATGACCCAAAATTAAAAGAACCAACTGCTAACATTCACTAAAAATCTGAACATAGAAAGTACTGAGTATGAATCTAAAAAACTGGGATTCTTCAAATATTAAATTCAGTGCTTGAAAAAATCAGTATTCTAGGAATTAGTGAGTTGAAATGGGCTGGTATTGGCCATTTCGAACAGGGCCATCAAATGATCTACTATCCCAAGAACGGCAAATGAAGCAGAATTGTGTTGCAGTCATCATCAAAAAGAGCATTTCAGTATGTATCCTGAACTACAATGCTGTGAGAGACAAGATACTACCCAAACACATACAGAGAAGATGAGTTTATAAACTTATTCAGATTTACATAACAACCGCTCAGAGCAAAGATTAAGAAATAAGATTTTTACCAATTTCTACAATCTGAACTTGACCAAGCATGCAATCAAGGTGCATGTATGATTACTAACAAATGGAATGCAAAGATTGGAAGTAAAAAAAAAAGGATCCTGAGACTCACTGCTGTGGAGTGAATTTTAACTCATGGTGAACCTCCACATAGTTTCCAAGGAGACTCCCCATCTTTCTGACCTTTCTGTTAGCAACCTAGCACATTAAGAGTTATTCCATCAGGGCTCCTTAAGAAGGACAAGTAATTGGAAAACCTGGCCTTGGTGACAAATAGCTCTGAATATTGATGATAGAATTTTGCAAGACCAATAACCTGTTCACTGCAAATACATTTCCCCAACAACACAAATAATGACTGTATACATGGACCTCACCAGATTGAATACACAGGAATTCAACTGACTACATCTGAGTAAAAAAAGTGGAGAAGCTCAATATTATCAGTCAAAACAAGGTCAGAAAACACTGAAACAGACTTTGATGATGTTGTTATGTGCCATCAAGTATACCTCATAGCAATCCCCTATGAAAAACAGATCAGAACCCTATCCAATTCTGAGCCAACCTTATCATCTCTGGCAGACTTAAGCCCATTGCTGTAGTCATTTTGTCAATTGCTTATATGCAAATTCAAGTTGAAGCTGAAGGAAATTAAAACAAGTACAACAGGAGTCAAAGAATAATCTTAAATTATTTTAATCTGTGGCCCTCAGGCTGGTCTAAATTGGTTTTTGTTAAACATTCTAAGTGATATAGCACTGGTCTGTGCATTGCTGTACAGAGATAACTCATTGCTGTGATGCTAAACACTGTGACACTAATGTGCCAAATGTGATAATGGTTACCCATGGTGTACAGTGTTTGGTGGCGCTCCCTGATTAAAACAAGCTTGGATGCAGGAGTGGTATCCACTTCCAAAATGGCTTGCCTCCGGAAACTCTATGAACAGTGCTCAAGTCTTTTGTTCATAGGGTTGCTATGAGTCATCTATGACTCAATGGCATCTAACAACAACAATAACATATATATATATCACATTTAATACCAATTATATAATATCAAGGACATCAGACATGAAAAAAGCAAAAGGTCTTTGAAAAAAAATATATAAAAATGAATGTTACAGGGACTCTGAAACTTTCTCTTGACCTCTTGAATATAGAGCAGTCATGGATTGAATTATGTCTTGAAAAACAAACTCATTGACTAGCCCATGGTTCACTATATTATGCGATTATTTCATGTATTATAAATTCTTACCTCTATGATGTTAATGAGGTAGAATTAGAGCAGCAATTATAACACAGACCAAGGATACAAGAATGCTTATGATGGAAATCCAAGTTCTCTATAGTCTTTCATTAAATTCTCAATTAAAAAAAGGAAAACAATATATAAACTTTATGAACTTTGTATGTAAATCAATATAAAATTTTTAAAATAATATAAAAAGAAGGCTTATGCAAAGTCCTAGAGTTGAAAACCCAAAAATGAGACTTAAAAGAACTAAAGAAAGAATGGAAAAGTAATTGATAGACAACACACACTGGATAGATGAAGGAAAATGTGTTGTGAAAGGATGAGCAGTCATTGAATATAATGTAATTGGTGTTGTGAAACAGAATGTACAATAATGATTGACTAGGGGGAAACTAATATGCTTTGCAAACCTTCACCCAAATTACAGTTGTTTAAAACCACCACCAACAACAAAAATTCTCAAACACTGAGTTGCAATACTGAAGTCTTCAAAGGACAAAATAAGAGTGCTCTGTGGCATAGTTTATGGGGAGGTACACTGCTGCCCCAAAGGCCTCACCTAATCCTCACCAAAACCACAAACAGGGAACTCTCCTTCCATGTGATTTACAGCCTCCAAAAACTCACCAGATGGTCATCTATCAGTCCGTTCTGACTTGATGGCAATGAGCTTATGTGGTTTTTGTTTGTTTTATTTTTTAAAAAGGCAAAATATTAAATAATGACGGACGTATCATATGAAGATGGAAGGAATACACAGAGTAATTACACCAAAAAGAATTGTCCCACAACCTTTTCAGGAGGTAATATATGATCAAGAACTAATAGCATTGAAGGGAGGATTTCACTTCGTCTGCTGAGCAAATAATCTGAGAAAACGAAATTACAGGTAGAAGGATTAGAAGAAGACTCAAGGGCGGGTTCCTCCCCTTGCTCTGGGTAGGCCGGCTGGGATCAGCCTGGCAGCTGTGGTAGCCCTTGTCGCTTCCTCACCCTCCCCGCCGACAACATGCTCCAGTTCCTGCTGGATTTACTTTTGGAAACATCGTTGGAATGTACCTGGCTCAGAACTATGAGATACCAAACCTGGCCAAAATGTTTGAGGACATCAAGAAGGACTTGGATGCCAAGAAGAAGCCACCTAGCTCGTCAGGGTGCCCTGCTGTAGGCCCTCTGGGCCCCCATGAATCAGCCCTCCCTGAGAGCCTCTTCACCCTCGAACCAATGGCGTGTGGTCATCACAGCCTCAGTGAGGTTCCTCTTTGCTGGATCCTGAGTTGCCTAAGAGCAAAAATGAGGCCTCCGATGGAGAGCTCCACCACCTCCCCACATGCTCTCTCCTCGCCCTTGTTCCAGCTGATGGGAGAGGCCAAGACTGGATTATGGTGCTAGATAGTAAACATAACCTTCAAATTGTCTCCTCTTTGTTTCTTGGATTACTACTACCTTTTCAAAAGAAAACTTGAGTTCTGTATTCTTGATCCTATAAAGAGAATACTATTAAAAAAAAGAAAAAGAAGAGGATGACGACTCAGTAACATCTTGATACAGAGATGAAATAACCTTGCTTACTGAAAATGAAGAGGAACTTAAGCATTTACAGATGAAGATTAAAGACTACAAACTTCAGGTTGGATTAAACCCCAACATTTAAAAAAAGCAAAAATCAATCGTCACAACCAGACCTACAAGCAATATAATAAACCTAAAAAATATTGCCATTGTCAAGAGTTTCCTTTTTCTTGGATGCATAATCAACACCCAGGGAAGTAACAGTCAAGAAATCCAAAGACATATTTATTGTGTTGGGCAAATCTGCTGTAAAAGACCTCTTTAAAATGTTCAAAGGAAAAGTGCTTCACATGCATTTGTGAGATAGCAGCCATCAAGAAATCAACAGATATGTTTGTTGCATTGAGAAAATATACTGTTAAGGAACCCTTTAAATTGCTAAAGAGCAAAAATGTCAGTTTGAAGACTAAGGTGCCCCTGATCCAAGCAGTTGTTTTGTGCAGTTGAGTTAGAACTGACCCATAGCAACCCTCCAACGGATTTTCAGAAGCAGTAAATTGCACAGGATGAGAGTGCCCATCCTTCTCCCTCAGAGCAGCTGGAAGATTTGAACCATGTGCCTTTGGGATTGCAGTAGTTTCTTACCATTAGTCCATCAGAACTCCCTGATCCAAGCAGTGGTATTTTCTATTGCTTCATATGCATCTGAAAGTTCAACAATGAATAAAGAAGACAAAAGAAAAATGGATGCCTTTGAATTATGATCTGAAGAAGAATATTAGCTCTTGAAGAAGAACATTGAATATTCTACGGACTGCCAAGAGGAAAGAAAAAAAAAATCTGTCTTGGAGGAAATGCAATCAGGGTGCTCCTAGAGGCATGGAGAGTGAAGCTCAGTCTCATATATTTTGGGCATGTTATTAGGAGGGGACAATCCTTGGGAAAAGACAGCAAGCTGGGAAAGGTAAAGGGTCAGTGACATAAAGGAAGACTCTCAATAAGCTAGATTGACAGTGACTGTAACAATGGGCATGAGCAAGACAGAAATAGAGAAAATGGTGCAGGAAGAGCAAGGTTCTGATCAGCTGTTCAGAGGGTCACTATGAGTCAGCTCAGCAGCACCTAACAACAACATTTGAAAGCTGGACATTAAGGAGGAGATAAGCTTTAGCAGGATTCTGCTTGCATGTGAAATTAATTATATCATTCAATAATTCCACACTCTGTTGGGTCACCTTTTTTGAACTGGGAATAAAGACAGATTTTTTCCAGTCAATTGGCCAGATAGTTGTCCTCCAAATTTCTTGGCATAACCTGGTGAGCATGTCCAGGGAAGCATCTGTTTGCTGAAATATGTCAATTGACAGTCCATCAATTCCTTCAGAGCAGCTTGAACTTCCTCCTTCATCAACATAGGCCCTTGATCACAGATTGTCTCATTAAATTCTTCTGTGTTAGTCAGTTTTGGGGTGTTTTGTGTTTTGTTTTCTTTTGTTTGGGTTTTTTTGGAATAGTGCTCCTCTGTACTCCTTCCATCTGCTTTTGATGCTTCCTTTGTCATTCAGCATTCAGCCTCTAGCATCCTTAAGTGTTGTAACTAGAGGCTTGAATTTGTTCTTCAGTTCCTTTAGTTTAAGAAATGTCGAATGAGTTCCAGTTCCTTGCACATTTCATTATAATACTTTGCTTTGTATTCCTGTGCTGCTTTTTGTGATCTTCTATTGAGCTCTTTATTGATTTCTTCCCTTTGCTTTGGTTTCTGGCATTGTAGGAAATATTCAGTCTCTTCTGACATCCATCTTGGTCTTTTTTTCCCCCTTCTCTCTGTCTTTGTGACGACTTTTTGCTTTCTTAGTGGATGATAGTCTTGATATCCTCCCACAGCCCATCTGGTCTTTGCTCATTAGTACTCAAGGCTTTATACCTGTTTCTGAGATGGTCTTTAAGTTCTGGTGGGATAGACTCAAGGTCAAACTTTGGTTCTTGTGGATTTTATTTTCTTTTTCTTAGCCTTAGTTTGAACTTGCAGATGAGTAGTTGATGGTCTGTTCCACCATCAGCACCTTGCCTAGTTTTCACAGCAATTTCTTCTACAGATGTCATCAATCTGTGTAGCCTATAAGGTGAAATTCATATGCTGTTTATGTTTCTCATTAAAGACTTTTTCAAGGAATAGGTCATTGATTGGACAGAATTCTGTCATTCTGTCTCCAGCCTCATTTCTGTCACCAAGTCCATGCTTTCCAACTACTGATCCTTCTCTGTTCCCACCATTTGCATTCCAATCCCCCATTATTATCAAAGTATCTTGGTTGCATTAAATATTACATGGAATTCCAGAAGAACAAACAAATCTGTTTTTGTAAGACAGCCAGAAAACTCTTAGAATCTTCACATTTTTTTTGTCATGTTAAGGAAGGGTTAGTCTCTTGAAAAGGATATCATGTTTGGTAAAGTAGGTCAGTGAGAAGAACAAAAACCCTCTTAAGATGGACTGATACAATGGCTACAACAATGGACTTGGACATAGCAACATTTATGAGGGAGTTGCAGGTCTAGTCAATGTTTCATTCTGTTGGTCATTATGAGTCAGAACCAGTTCATTGACACCTAAGAAAAACAAGCAGGCATCCACAGAATGCATGAAAGCTAAAGAATGATAGCACTCAACTCTTCTTTTAGTAGTCAGGGCAGGATTGCTAGAGCAGGTGGTGCTTAAATTAAAGCCTACATGATGAGTACAAGTTTTTCAGGCAAATAGAGGGTAGAATGGATACTCAAATTCAGCATGAGCAAGCAAAAATATGAGAATGATGGGTGAAGTGCTTGGAGTCTGAAAGGTGGGCTCTCTTGTTTTGGTTGAAGATCAGTGTGGAATGTTTGGTTGGTTTTTTGTTTGTGGGTTGTTTTTTGGGTTTTGTTTTTACTTTAAGCCTCTTGTTTAGAGTCAACATGACCTTGTGGAGGGCCTTTGTGTTTAAGGCTGGGCCCTTATTTCTAGTTTGGAGAATGATGGTTGAAGTGGCTGGACTCTGAAAAGTGGGCTCTCTTGGTTTGGTTGAGGGACTATGTGGAATGTTTGCTTGGGATTTTATTTAAGCTTCTTGTTTAGAGTCAACACTGTGGAGGGCCTTTGTATTTAAAAGTCGGCTGGGCCCTTAGGCCTAGTGTTACTATGTTTTGGAGGAACATTCTTCTAAATGGTGTAGCACTGGTCTGTCAATTTGCTGTACTAAGGTAACCTGGGATTGCTGTGATGTGATCCTGTGCCACTAGTGTATCAGATACCATAAGGGTTACCCATGGTGGACAGTGTTTGGTGGAATTCCCAGATTAAGACAGGCTTGGAAGCAGAAGTGGCATCCATTTCCTAAGCAACATGCCTCTGGAAACTATGAACTTAGAGAAATGACAATACTTACAGGGTTCAGGTCTTCTGTTCAGAGGCTCACTATGAGTTGTGCTCACAACAATCAATGGCAATCAACAACAATAACAAGCAACAGTATAGAGGCGGAGAGAAAGACTCTAAAATACTGGCACATAGTATAAAACATCATGATAGATGAAGAAAATAATTTATTTCATCGCATTGTAGTGTTGGATTCGAGCACTATGGCTTGAACCAGGCGAACCTAACTCTTAAAACTAACCTCATTGCCCCTCTCTACCTTGGAGAGGTCCCTGATAGCAGAATTTCCCAATGCAACATGTCTTTTGATTTCTTGACTGCTTTTACTATGGGTGCTGATGGTAGATCCAAGCAAGATAAAATAATTAACAACTTCAATCTTTTCCTCATCTATCATGCTATTTCCTATTGGCACAGGGGTGAAAAGTTCCATCTTCTTGATGATGAATTATAATCTAAATTGAAGACTGTAGTATTTGATTTTCTGCAGAAAGCATTTCAAGTCCCCCTTGCTTTCAGCAAGCATTAGGTCACTCTGATCTGGAGCCTAATTGATGGCACAATAACAACTTTTCTGGTGCAGCTTTTGCAGAGAGCTTCCTCCTTCTGATACACTCTATGAAACTGGAAAATGAGTTAGGAAGTAGTTTGAAGCGGCTTTACCAACCTACTTCTGTCCACCAGGTACCAGGAAAATCTATTACTGGTAATCTCACATGAGGTGTTGCAACTCACCTATGGCCAAAACACCCCCTTATGAACTTCCTGTCATTTCTGGGGCCACCAGTCTTGCAAGTAAGGAGGTTGCAACAGAAAATGAAATTAGAAAATAAAAATGGAAGAATTCACTTGAAATTTCTCAAGCTGAAAGAACTGAAAAATAAATTCAAACCTTGCATTGCAATACTTAGAAATGAAATGGGTAAAGTCTTTAATGATCCAGGAAGCATCAAAAGAATATAAAGGAAATAACACTGAGTCACTATACCAAAAAAAAAAAAATTGATTGACATGGAATCATTTCAGGAAGTAGCATATAATCAAGACACTATGGAAATTAAGGAAGAAAGATGTATTGAATTCATTAGCAAAAAACAAACAAAAAGAACTACAAAAATCCCACAACCTAGTAATTTGATGGGATACCAACTGGTATGTTTCAACAAACAGATGCAGCCCTGGACATGCTCACCAGTCTGTGCCAAGAAATCTGGAAAACAGCTATTTGGCCAACTAACTGGAAGAGATTAATATTTGTTCCCATACCCAAAAATTATTATCCAACAGATGCAAATATTATTGAAAAAGATCACTAATGTATCATGCAAGTAAAATCTTGCTGAAGATTATCTATCTACAGACTAGAACAGTACATTGACAGAGAACTTTCAGAAATTTAATCTGGATTTAGAAGAGGCCATGACACCAGGGTAAAATTGTTGAAATCAGATGGATCTTGAAAGCAAAGAGTACCAGGAGGGTGGTAATTTATGTTGTATTTACTATCTAAAGGCATTTAGCTGTGTGGATCATAATAAATTATTACTAACATTGAGAAGAATGGGAATTCCAGCACAATTAACTATGCTTATTCAAACCCTATTCCTAGACAAAAGACAATTGTCTGAACACAGCAAGGCAACAGTATATAGTTTAAAATCAAGAAATATGTGTGTCTGGGCTGTATCCTTTCTCCAAACTTATTCAATCTGTATGCATAGCACACAATTTGAGGAGATGAACTTTATGAAGATGAATATTGGATCAGTATTAGAGGAAGACTTATCAAAAACCTGCATCATGCAAATGACTTGTGTACCATAAGTCCATCTATTGCTTTTTTAAAAAATCCATTAATTTCAAATTTTGTTCTTCCCATGTACAAACATATTGACTTTTCATTGCAACCCATTGGAAATATATATATTTGTTGTTGTTATGTGCTGTCAAGTCACTTGCGACTCATAGCGACACTATGTACAAGAGCCCTTAAAGCTGCTCTCTCCTGTGCCAACCTCTCCGCCGCCAACACATTCATTCCCACCACCACAATCACAGAATCGATCCATCTAATCGAGGGTCTTCCTCTCGTGCGCCATCCCTCCATTCTCCCAAACATTACTGAGGCTTTGTCTGACATACTTTGGACGTGTTGTAAGGAGGGACAGGTCCTTGGAGAGGGACATCATGCTTGGGAGGGTGGAGGGACAGTGCAGGAGGGGAAGACCCTCTATGAGGTGGATTGATTCAGTGACTGAGGTAATTGGGATGGGTGTGTTGGAAGCAGTGCGATTGGCCCAAGATAGAGCAGGGTTTAGGGCTGTTATATATAGGGTCGCTATGAGTCACAAGCAACTCGATGGCACATAACAACAACAACATCACAACATTGAAAGATGATATGGGAAATATATTGAATGACCCCAAAAAGCATCAAAAGAAGATGGAAGAGATATACAGAATCTCTGTACCAGAAAGAACTGATTGACCATGGAAATTTTTGGGAAGTACCATAGGAACAGAGCCAATGGTAATGAAGGAGGAAGTAGATGCTGTATTGAAGGCACTGGCAAAAATTAAAATCCCATGGACTGATGGTATAGCAGTTGACTTGTTTCACTATTTTAGCCCTGACTATTCTTTCTCTTTCATCCCATTTGTCATTTATTTTTACCCAGACTTTTCCACCTTAGGAAGGAACGTCAGATTCAACTACTGTGCAAGTCCAAACAGCAGGTAGCAAGTCTGGCAAGGGCTTCCCCTTCAGTCAATTCCCATTCATGTTGGATAGGATTATATAGACATAATACCAAAGAGCCGTCTTGGCCACTAGGCAAGACAGTTGTTGTTGTTGTTGTTGTTGCTGTTATGTGTCGTCGAGTCTCTTGTGACTCATAGCGACCCTATGTACAACAGCCCTAAACCCTGCTCTGTCCTGTGCCAATCGCACTGCCTCTGACACACCCATCCCAATAACCGCATTCACTGAATCATTCCACCTCACAGAGGGTCTTCCCCTCCTGCGCCGTCCCTCCACCCTCCCAAGCATGATGTCCCTCTCCAAGGACCAGGCCCTCCTTACAACATGTCCAAAGTATGTCAGACGACGCCCCAGAATCCTTGCCTCCAAGGAGTAGCTCAGTTTAACCCTCTCTAGGATGAATCTGTTTGTTTTCTTTGCAGTCCATGATACATTCAATATTCTTCTCCAGCACCACAGCTCAAAGGCATCAACTCTCTGATGCATAACAAACAACTGCAAAGACCATGGCCTGTATCAGATGCACCTTAGTCTCCAGAGACACACCGTTGCTCTTGAGTACTTTAGAGAGGTACCTAACAGCAGATTTTCCCATCTCAATATGTCTTTTGATTTCCTGACTGCTGGTGCCAAGAGTGTTGACCGTGGAGCTGAGCAAACTGAAGCTGTGAACAATCTCAATCTCTTCCCCATCCATCCTGATGCTGCCAATTGGTCCTGTGGTGAGAATCTTTGTCTTCTTGGCATTGAGCCTCAGTCCATATTGAAGGCTATAGTCCTTGAACCTCTGCAGCAAGTGTATGAGGTCCTCCTCAGTTTCGGCAAGCAGGGTTGTGTCATCTGCATAACGCAGATTGTTAATAGATCTTCCACCAATGCTGATTCCACATTTCTCCTAATAGAGCCCAGCCTCCCGGATAATCTGTTCTGCATACAGGTTGAAAAGGTATGGAGATAGGACACATCCCTGGTGTACACCCTTCCCAATTTTGAACCATGCAGTGTTACCCTGCTCTGTTCTGACGACTGCCTCTTGGTCCAAGTGTAGGTTTCGCATTAGCACGATTAAATGTTCTGGGATTCCCATTCTTCTCAGAGTCAGCCACAGTTTGTTATGATCCACACAGTCAAACGTCTTTGCATAATCAATGAAACACAGATAGACATTCTTCTGGTATTCCCTGCTTTCAGCTAAGATCCATGTAACATGAGCTACAATATCCCTAATACCACAACCCCTTTTAAGCCCAGCCTAGACTTCAGGCAGTTCTCTGCTGATGTGCTGTTCCACTCGGTTTTGGATAATCTTTAGTAGAATCTTGCTTGCATGTGAAATCAACGATATTGTTCTGTAGTTTCTGCACTCTGTTGGGTCACCCTTCTTTGGAATGGGAACAAATATAGATCTCTTCCAGTTAGTTGGCCAAGTGGTTGTTCTCCAGATTTCTGGGCACAACTTGGTGAGCACATCCAGGGCAGCATCTGTTAGCTGAAATACTTCAATTGGTATACCATCTATTCCGGGGGCCTTATTTTTTGCTATTTCCTTCAAAGCAGCTTAAACTTCTTCCTTTATCACCATAGGCTCTTGCTCAAATGTTATTTCATTAAATTCTTCTGTATCTGCCAATTCCTTCTGATACAATGACTCAGTATATTCCTTCCATCTTCTTTTAATACTTTCTAGATCATTTAATATTCTGCCTAAAGCATCCTTGATTATAGCAACTCGAGGTTTGAATTTGTTCTTCAGTTCCTTGAGCTTAAGAAATGCTGAACGAGTTCAGCCTTTTTGATTTTCTGACTCTAGCTCCTCGCACATTTCATTGTAGTATTTTGCTTTGTCATTCCGTGCTGCCTTTTGGAATCTTCTGTTCAGCTCTTTAGTGTCTTGGATTCTTCCTTGTGCTTTGGCTTCTCTACATTCCAGTGCAATCTTCAGAGTTTCTTCTGATATCCATTTTGGTCTTTTCTTCCTCTTCTGTCTTTGTAATGACTATTTGCACTCTTCCTGGATGATACATTTGACATCCTCCCACAACTCATCTGGTCTTCGCCCATTAGTGTTCAAGGCCTCAAACCTGTTCCTCAGAGGATTCTAAAATTCAGGGGGGATGATCTCAAAGTCGTATTTTGGCTCCTGTGGATTCGGTTTAATTGCCCTCAGCTTCAGCTTGAACTTGCATTATGAGTAGTTGATGGTCTATTCCACAATCAGCTCCTGGCCTAGTTTTCACAGCTGATACTGAGCTTCTCCAGCATTTTTTTTCACAGATGTAATCGATCTGATTCCTATGCATACCATCAGGTGAAATCCATGTGTATAACCTACATTTAGGTTTCTTATAAAATGTATTTGCAATGAATAAGTCATTGATTGTACAAAATTCAATCATTCTATCTCCAGCTTCATTTCTGTCACCAAGTCCATGTTTTCCAACTACTGATTCTTCTTCTCTGTTCCCAAATTTTGTGTTCCAGTCATCCATTATTATCAATGCATCTTGTTTGCATGTTCAATCAATCTCTGACTGTAAAAGTTGGTAGAAATAATCTCTTTTTTCTTCTTTGGTTCTGGTTGTTGGTGCATATATCTGAATGATAGTGGTAGTATTCACAATTATCCCTATTTTTACAAGATGGCGTGAAGGTACAATCCATCTCATCAGACCTTTGGGAATTCTTCTATACAAATCTAAAGGTATTGTTATAGTTATTGGCTCAGAAATCACTCCTACTTCAGGTACTCGTAAATGTATCCCTTGACCTAAAAATGTAACATGTAGCAAGAAGAAAGACATTTCAGGTGATATAGGGAAAAAAATATACAGTAGCACTGGCATTTCCCCCTACTCCCTCTTATCCATATACCCCTGAGATATGTAGGAATCTTTTCAGTGGTAAATCCTCTCTAGCCCCTCTCACACTGAGTGTGAGCACATACTCTTGAAGACGTGTGAGTTAACACTTCCACTCTTATTCCTCCATTTTAGATAACAAATATTTCAATTGCCCATTCCAATTCTCTATCAGACTATTACTCTGAGGATGGTTGGCAACGTGGTAATTCCATTTAATATATGATGTTTCTGGGCTCAGTACTGCACTCTGTGGGCTGCAAAGTGTGTTCCTTGGCCTGAGGAAATATAACGTGGTAGCCCAAACTGGTACAGTATCTTTGTTTCAGTCTCTTAATAATATTCTTGGTATTCGCATTGGTTACAGGCTATGCAAAGTCTAGTCCAGATTAAGTATATATTCCTATAAGGCTCCTTTTGTAGCCATGTGGTGTCACTGTTGTCACTGGTCCAATAAATTGACTTGCCAAAAGTGCATGGGGCCTGGTTCCCCTGGGAATCTGTCCCATAGTCATCTGCAACCTCATTCTTGCTGGCAAGCAGAGCAATCTTTATTGGCATTTCTCAGAAGGAGAAACAGGAATACTTCTCATTTCGGCCCATCTCTACATTGCTGCAGTACCCCCATATCCATGCATATAATGGCCCCAATGGCCACCTCAAAGGAGCATACCTGATGATTCCAGTCACCCTCTGGTGATTTATTTCAATCATCATTGCAAGGAGCTCTTTTAATGAGCGTTGACATATGCCCCCTAAATTTTTCCATAGGTCCATGCCCCACATTGATGTTCCTTTAGTGGTTCAGTTTTCCATGGCCCATTTGCCTAACCATATGGTGAGGCTATTAGTTAGGTCACTATGGGTAGCAGGTAACTCGAAGACACATTACAACAAGAACGTGAATCCATAAAAATCCCAACATAAGAACTCTTACCACTGCCCAATTCCTTGGTCACTGCTAGAAAGACAGCAGGCAGTTCAGCCCATTGTGCTAATCTGTTCTTGCCTTCCTCAATCAGAGCATTCACATCTACTAGTCTTAATGTAGCAGCTTTCCACATCAAATGTTGCCCGTACACCCTGGAACTGCCATCTGGGAACCAAGCAATCTCATGCTGATCAGCAGGAAGTTTTTTCACGGGGCATTGTCCATATGGTAATGGGCTCTGCTAGTCTCTCTGGAAGTTCCAAGATAGGACCAATGGGAAAAGAAGCTACTTGCTCATAGATATAGTGGATGCATCCCAACATTCCTCCAATGGCTTGTTTCTGTGTGAACAATTTCCATTTTGTCACACAACACTAGTGGGCACCCTTTTTTATTAGACTGTTTCTCTAACATTACTCACAAGACGGTGGGCATTTCAAGTCTCATAACAATCTTATGTTTTTTCTGTCATTGAAGCAATCTCAACCAAAGCCCAATAGTAGGCAAGTAATTATCTTTCAAGTGGTATCCTGTATCAGTACCAGGAAATTTCCTTTTCCAGAATCTCAAAGGCTGTTGCTGGCCAGCTGTCTGGGGGGTTTGCCATAAGCTGTGTAAGCGTAGATGGCAGATGCCTTGAGAATCATAAAAGCCTAGAGGCAAGGAAAGTAAGAATGCTTTCTGTATGTCAGCCATAGAATGCTGTTGCATACTGTATAAAGTCTGTGACCCTTTTCACAAACAATTCTGTTTCGAGTAACTTTATGAATGGGAGCTGACAATATGCCAAGATCTATATGAGTCCTCCAAAATCCAAATATACCAATCAAAGGTTAAGTCTCCTGTTTAGTCTTGGGACAAGGTAGTGACAGCAACTTCATCTTGGTTGCCTGTAACATGTCATGGGTGGTTCTTGCCCAGGTAATTCCCAAGAATCATATTAATTGGACAAAGCCTTGGATTCTTGCTGGATTTATCAACCAACCCCTATGGGTCATGTAGACAACCAGTTTTGAAGTCATCTCTAGCCTGTTATTCATTATTTGATATTAACAGGTTACCACCAATGTAATGTATAATTACACTGGATATCTGCACCAAATCCAAGTCTCTTCTAAAATATGACAGTAGGCTGATGAATTCAAATAATGCCCTGGCTGTACTGTAAAGGTAATGTGAGATCCTTTCAATGTGAAAGCAAACTGTGGCTGGATCTTTTCTAAGATTTGAATGGAAAAAACACACATTTTTTTAAGATCTATGACTGAGTTCCAATCTCCTTTGGTCTACTGTGATTTCTGCACTGCTAATACCATGTCTGAGACTGCTGAAGCCACAAGTAGCACCACTTTATTTAGACCTCAACAGTATACAGTTAACCTCCATGAGCCATCTGTCCTTTTTCACAGGACAGTGAGGGCTGTTATACAGGAAATTTATCAATACCAGAACTTTACCTTTGGCATGTCTTTAATAAAAGCAGTTATGCCTTTTTGTCCACGAGTATCCTGTTGTTGTTATGTGCCGTTCAATTACATGTAACTCATAGTCATAGTCACCCTATGTACAATCACTCTCAACCTTGCTCTCTATCTTAAGACAATTTCATTGGACCCATCACCTAATGCAGGAGGAAGAGTTTGTAAACCAAAGCCAATCAGCAAGTCAAGCAGCAGGAAATCTAAATCTCCTATCCCTGGGCAGGGATACTTAGGAACAGAGCGACCTTCTTCTGTCTCCTCTGTACATTCAGAAGGGGATTACCATCGGCAGACACCAGGGTGGTCCTGGGAGGATAGGCCCTCTTCAACAGGCTCAATGCAGTTTCCTTACAACCCTTTGACTATGCGGATGCTCAGCAGTACACCACCAACATCCACTGCATGTGCTCCCTCTTCTGTAAACCAAGCAGCTCCTCACCAACAAAGCAGGATCTGGGAACGAGAGCCTGCCCCACTTCTCTCAGCACAATATGAGACACTGTCGGA
>NW_006399890.1:4765292-4794682 GCF_000299155.1 Elephantulus edwardii | reverse complement strand
AGGGTGGAGGGACAGCGCAGGAGAGGAAGGCCCTCTATGAGGTGGATTGATTCACTGACTGGGATAATTGGGATGGGAGTGTCAGAGACGGTGCGATTGGCACAGGACAGAGCGGAGTTTAGGGCTGTTGTACATAGGGTCGCTATGAGTCGCAAGCGACTCGACGGCACATAACAACAACAACATCCAGACTTGACTTTCACCTTAATCCAATATTGCTGCATTCCCAAATCCTCCTAAAACAACTTTAAGTCCCTTTAAGATTTTATCAACAGATTTGGGGATTACTGTATATCAGGCTCCTGTGCCCAGAAGCCCCAAGAAGGTTTCTTCTCCACCTGCAGACCGTTTTACCCACACATGCGCATATAGTCTTGAATCCCCTGCTGGGGATTGGAGCAGAAGCCCCTGGCCTTCTAGTCAATCCATATCTTGATCAACTAGCTGAGATTTTGCTTCAAGTGACTGCAGGTAGGAGCCCCATCCATCATTAATTATCTCATAACTGGGATGAATAAAATGGATTTGTTTAGGCCTTCTTGATGTTGGGGGAGCCTTCATTGGCTCCCCCAAACTACAACAGTGCTGCTTTGAGATATTTGTCTCATCTCCTTCAATTTCTGCTATATTCATCCCACTTCCGAGTAAGTATCTAAGTCTCCACCCCACCCTGCTAGGATAAATCTTTCCCCCATAGTCTTCTCCTATTTGCCTATGAATCATCTTGATGTTCCCTGGATACCTAAAACCCATAAGGGGAAGAGCTGACACAGCTTATGTAATTATTGTCTTGTTCTCCAGCAGCAAAGCTACACGAGGTGCCCATGCTGGAGGAACTTCCATGATTATTATCTCAGTCATGGCCTCTGTAAGGTGCATACTCATTAGATTAATGTCCTCAGTGCCATAAAGCCATTCCAACATGGCTTGCATAGACAGGAGATCAACTGCTTCCTCTGGAATGTTCCATTTGTTATTAGATGGAGAGAGGGGCAGTTTCCCATCAAAGGATAAACAAACCTAATCACATATCTCACCCAATCTATCAAGCTCATTTTCCCTGCTAGATTAATCTGTTATGTAACTGAATCTTGCATTACCATTAGTGACTGTTCTAAAGATAGTTCTGAGTCCTGCAATAACCCAAACATATTCCTCCGTTCTGTAATATTCAGAACCACAGATGATGTCATTCCTGCTATTCATTTTAGTAATGGTTGCTTAGAAAGCTGACAATAATGATTGACAAACTTACTTATTTCCTCTATGAAATATCCCCTGGTTACAACAGTGTCTTGATCCTGCCTGTCTGTCTCTCAGACTACTGTTTTGATGACTACAGGGCAGAGGCCTAGTTCTAGTTGCTCTTGCATGGCTTTTTCTTTCTAGGTAGACTCTGATATTAAGGAGCATAACTCTGTTCTGGTAGGACCTTGTTTAATGTTAATATTAGCAGTCTTACTTCCTACATTCTTTTTCCTTGTGTCTCTTGCCTCAAATGACAGCAGAAACCAAGAAATTATAAGTTTCACTTCTTTATCACATTGTATTTCTGTATGCATCCAATTAAGCAGCTTCTTAGGAGTCAAGTTCACTAACTTCATATTCCATGAGTACCTATTGCCTTGGGTAACTGTTGTTATGTGTCGTTGAATCGCTTGCAACTCATAGCAACCCTATGTACAAGAGCCCTAAACCCTGCTCTATGTTGTGCCAACCTCACCGTCTCTGACGCACTCATTCCCACCACTACACTCACAGAATCAATCCATCTCATCAAGGGTCTTCCTCTCCTGTGCCGTCCCTCAACTCTCCCAAACATGATGTCCATCTCCAAGGACTGATCCCTCCTTGCAACATGCCAAAAGTATGTCAGACAAAGCTTCAGAATCCTTGACTTCAAGGAGCAACCCAGCTTCACCCTCTCCGAGACAAACCTGTTTGTTCTCCTAGCAGTCCATGGTATATTCAACACTCGTCTCTAGCACCATTCAAAGGCATCAATTCTCTTTCTATCATACCTATTCACTGTCCAACTCTCTGATGCATAGCACATAACTGTGAAGACTATAGCCCGGATCAGATGCACCTTAGTCTCCAGCCTGACATCGTTGCTCTTCAGTACTCTGGAGAGGTCCCTGACAGCTGATTTTCCCAATGCAATTTGACTCTTGATTTCCTGGCTGCTGGTACAAAGAGTGTTGACTGTGGAGCTAAGTAAACTAAAACTGTTAACTATCTCAATCTCTTCACCATCTATACTGATGCTGCCAATTGGTCCAGTGGTAAGAATATTTGTTTTCTTGATGTTGAGCTTCAATCTGTATTGAAGGCTGCAGTCCTTGACCTTCTGCAGCAAGTGCTTCAGGTCCTCCTCAGTTTCAGCAATCAGGGTTGTGTCATCTGCATAATGCCGGTTGTTGATTCTTCAGCCAATCCTGATGCCACATTCCTACTTGTACAGCCCAGCATCTCACATGATCTGTTCTGCATACAAATTGAAAAGGTATGGAAACAGAATACATCCCTGGTGGACCCCCATCTTGATTTTGAGCCATATAGCGTCTCCTTGCTCTGTTCTGACAACTGCCTCTTGGTCCAAGTATAGGTTTCACATAAGCACAATCAAATGATCTGGGATTCCCATTCTTCTCAGAGTCAGCCATAGCTTGTTGTGATCCACAGAGTCAAAAGCCTTTGCATAGTCAATGAAGCACAGATAGACATTCTTCTGGTACTCTCAGCTTTCTGCCAAGATCCATCTAACATTAGCTATAACATCCCTAGTACCACGACCTCTTCTAAATCCAGCCTGAACATCTGGCAGTTCTCTGTTGACATATTGCTCCAATTGTTTTTTGGATAATTTTCAGCAGAATCTTGCTTGCATGTGATATCAATGATATTGTTTGAAAATTTCCACACTCTGTTGGGTCTCCTTTCTTTGGAATAGGAACAAATGCCGATCTTTTCCAGTCAGCTGGCCAGCTGGCTGTCCTCCAGATTTCTTGGCACAACTTAGTGAGCACATTCAGGGAAGCATCTGTTTGTTAAAATATGTCAATTGGTATGCCGTAAACTCCTGGAGCTTTGTTTTTTGCCAATTCTTTCAAAGCATCTTGAACTTCCTCCTTCATCACCTGCAACATAATAGCTGCATAATCCCATGCAACAAAGGACGCTGTGGGAAAATGTCTGGCGTCAGAGGGAGCATATGGAGAGCAATTTTGGAGGAACAAGTTTATTTTGTATTGAATGATTTTTAATGAATGCAATATTAATCCTTGCAGATAAGCAATAATCATTAAAGTCAATTAAAAAGATAACGATTAAAAAAAAATAGCTGCATAATCCATAGATATTCCTTATCCTATCCAGAACCCAAAGGTTTCTAATTCTCTTGTTTACCCATTCTGACACATCAACCCCCATTGCCCCAGTTACTGTATCAGTCCATCTTATCTGGGGTCTTCCTCTCCTGCACTGTCCCTCCACCCTTCCAAATACAATGCCCTACTCCAAGGACCAGTCTCTTCTGGTCACATGCCCAAAATATGTGAGAGAGAGCTTCAAAATCCTAGCCTCCAAGGAAAAATTTGGTTTCACCCTCTCCAAGACAGACCTATTTGTTTTCTTGGCAGTCCATGGTATGTTCAAGACTCTTCTCCAGCACCACAATTCAAAAACATTGATTCTTCTTCTGTCATCCTTAGTCATTGTCCAGCTCTCTGAAACATGACAAATAATTGCAAAGACCTCGGCCTGGATTAGGCACACCTTAGGCTCTAGACTGATAACATTGGTTTCCTGCACTCTGGAGAAGTCCCTGACAGCAGATTTTCCCAATACAATTTATCTTTTGATTTCCTGACTGCTAGTATTAAAAGTGCTTTAATTGTTAACAACCTCAGTCTCTTCTCCATCTATCATGGTGCTGCCAGTTGGTCCAGTGGTGAGAGTGCCATTGGTCTTCTGAATGCTTCAATCTACATTGAAGACTATCTTCTTTAGCTTTAATTTGAACTTGCATATAAGTAGTTGAGGGTCTTTTCCACAATCAGCACCTGGCCTAGTTTTCACAGTCGATATTAAACTTCTCAAACAATTGCCTTCACAGATGTAATCGGTCTGATTCCTGTACATCCCATCAGTTGAAATCTATGTGTATAGCTTGCATTTATGTTTCTTAGAAAAGGTATTCGCTATGAATAAATCATTGATAGTACAGAATTTTATCATTCTATCGCCAGCTTCATTTCTGTCACCAAGTCCATATGTTTTCAACTACTGATCCTCCTTCCTGGTTCCCGTCTTTCAGCCTTCCAGTCACTCATTATTATTAATGCATGTTATTAATGGTTACATGTTCAATTGATTTCTGACTGCAATATTTGGTAGACATCATCTATTTCTTCCTCTATGGCTCTGGTTGTATGTGCATAAATTTGAATGATAGTGGTATTAACAGGTCTTCCTTGTATACATATGGCTATTATCCTTTCACTTACAACATTGTATCTCAAGATGGATCTAGAATTACCTTTTTAACTATGAAAGCAACCCCATTTATGACTGTCTGATTAAAAATGTTCCATACCAATCCATCTCATTTCTGTAATGCCTAACACATCAATATTTATGTGTTCCATTTCTTTCTTAGCAATGTCTAGTTATACATTCATGCTTCTCACATTTCACTAGCCAATCACTTATAATCTTCTTACAGTTGTTCTAAGTATTAATAATAATATTAAAACTTTCACAGGGTCAGCTCTAAGTTTATTCCAACTTGACAGTACTCAACAACAACAATATTGTTGTTGTTGTTATGTGCCGTCGAGTCGCTTGCGACTCATAGCGATCCTATGTACAATATTATTAAGTAAAATTTAAATAATCACAAGGAGCAAGTGGCTACTCTATTGAACAGTGTAGGCCTTATAGTATCAGACTTATATACTATCTTTGTGCAAACTAGAAAAATATGTTATCTCCAAATAGAGAACCACACTAGGACACAGGCATGCAGGCTTTTCTTCAGCTCCAGTCACCTCCTTGCCTAGGCACATTTGGTCAGTATACAAACTGTTCAACTGTAAACAATGACCCTAATTAGAGGAGTATAAGACTGAAAGCAGGGAGCTTACCACAGCCCAGATAAAAGTTACTGTAAATCTCATCTAGAGCTAGAGAATCTGTGTTATCAACATGTTTGATATTATTGGAAGAAAGCATCAACACCTTGGTACTAGCAGTCAAGAAATCAAAAGACATATTGCACTGGGAAAGTCTGTTCCCAAGGACCTCTCCAAAGTACTAAAGATTAATGATATCAGTTTCAAGTCTAAGGTGCCCCGATCTAAGCCATGGTCTTTTCAATGACTTGCTGTGCTGCTGAGAGCTGGACAATGAATGAATGAGGATGGCAGAAGAATAATCAATGCCTTTGAGTTGTGGTGCTGGAAAAGATAATTGAACATATCCTGGTCTGCCAAGAAAACAAACATCTATGCTAGAGAGGGTAAAACCAGGTTGCTCCTTGGAGGCAAGGATTTTGAAACTCTGCCTCAAATACTTTGAGCATGTTGCCAGGAGAAATAAGTCCTGGGAGAAGGACTTGGAATACTTGGAAGAGTAGAGGGTCAACAAAGGAGAGGAAGATCCTGGATGAGATGGATTGATATAGTGACTGAGGCAATGGGGGTAGGCATGTTAGAGACGGTGAAATTGGCTCAGGATAGGGCAGGATTCAGAACTATTGTTCATAGGATTGCTATGAGTTATTGTCAGCTCCTCAGTACATAACAACATTCAGTTTGGGGTAAAAACAGGATTTTGGAAAAAATGATAATAGTTGAACAGCATTATGAATAGCACTTATACCACTGAGTTACATACCTGAAAATGGTTAAGAAGGAAAATTGTATGGCCTTTGGATGAGATAGACTGACAAAGCAATTTGAGTGATGAGGGTAGGTGTGTCAGAGATAGGGAGAGTGGCCCAGGATAGAGCAAAGTTCAGAGCTATTTGCATAGGGTTGCTAAGAGTCGTGGTTGACTCCATGGCACATAACAATGACAGCATACATATGTGTGTCTATGTATAACACAATACAAAAGAAGAGAAAAAAATTAAAATACATGATTGGACAATATTTGTCCTGAAGAATTCACAAACTGAGAGGCAGTTGAAGTTTTCCAGACTCAAGACTGTATTAGAGACTAAAATCAGAGGCACTTGGTTTGTGAATAAATAAACCAAAAACCAAAACCTCTGTTATTTTCACTTCACTCAGAACCAAAGTATCAACACCCCTGCTATAGAGTTGATTCTACTCAAAGTGACCCACTACTGGCTAGGAATCATCACAGAAGACTGCTCATCCTTCTCCAGAGGAGCAACACCACCAGGGTTTGTTGGTATGTAAATAGAGCAGTCTTTTTCTTTTTAAATTTTATTTTATTATTTTTGTGTGAGTGTACCGTCAAATCAGATCTGATTGGTACAGGAGGAGATTGTCCCTCCTTCCCCGGCAGAGCATCTGGTGGATTCGAACCATGCGCCTCTGGGATTATAGTTGCAGCTCCTTGCCACTAGGCCACCAGAGCTCCCCTCGAGCAGTCTTTTTAACCACTGCTCCTATGGATGCTTATTGTATCCAAGTTAAATGAAGTTCTTGCTAACTCATTTTTTCTCTCCACTTATTTTGATGTTATTTCTTGGTCTAATTATGAGGATTTTGTTTTCTTTAAACTGAGTTGTAATCCATACTAAAGACTGATCTTCTGGTTGAGTCTTTCTCTTTGCTTCCAGCAAGCAAAGTTGTGTCATTTTGCATACCAAAGATTACTAATGAGTCTTCCTCCAATCTAGTTGTCATGATTACAGCAGAGCCTCGGCCACTAAAAATCCAAAGTTCACCATTATGCTCAAATCATTTAGTCTAAGAAAATACAAAATTCAGATACATGCTTGACAAAATTGTTGAGCTTTCCTACCACCCCCTCAGAGCAAAGAAAAGGGGGGAAGGATTAGGAGAGTATGAGTTCAAGAAAGTTGTAATTCTCTCAAGGATTGTTGTCCAGTTGTTGTTGTTGTTATGTGCCGTCGAGTCGCTTGAGACTCATAGCGACCCTATGTACAACAGCCCTAAACTCTGCTCTGTCCTGTGCCAATCACACTGTATCTGACACTCCCATCCCGATTATCCCAGTCACTGAATCAATCCACCTCATAGAGGGTCTTTCCCTCCTGCGCCGTCCCTCCACCCTCCCAAGCATGATGTCCTTCTCTAAGGACTGGTCTCTCTTCACAACATGTCCAAAGTATGTTAAACGGAGCCTCAGAATCCTTGCCTCCAAGGAGCCACCCGGTTTAACCCTTTCCAGGATGAATCTGTTTGTCTTCCTAGCAGTCCATGGTATTCTCAATACTCTTCTCCAGCACCACAGCTCAAAGGCATCAATTATCCTTCTGTCCTCCTTGGTCATTGTCCAACTCTCTGATGCATAACAAGTGATTGCAGAGATCATGGCCTGTATCAGACGCACGTTAGTCTCCAGAGAGACACCATTGCTCTTCAGTACTTTGGAGAGGTCCCTAACAGCAGACTTTCCCATGGCAATGAGCCTTTTAATTACCTGGCTACTGGTGCCAAGAGTGTTGACGGTGGAGCCAAGCAAACTAAAGCTGTGAACAATCTCAATCTCTTCGCCTTCCATCCTGATGCTGCCAACTGGTCCAGTGGTGAGAATCTTTGTCTTCTTGACATTGAGCCTCAATCCATACTGAAGGCTGCAGTCCTTGACCCTCTGCAGCAAGTGCATGAGGTCCTCCTCAGTTTCAGCAAGCAGGGTTGTGTCATCTGCATAACGCAGACTGTTAATAGATCTTCCACCAATCCTGATGCCACAATTCTCATAGAGCCCAGCCTCCCAGATAATCTGCTCTGCATACAGCTTGAAAAGGTATGGAGACAGGACACATCCCTGGCATATGCCCTTCCCAGTTTTGAACCATGCAGTGTTCCCTTGCTCTGTTCTGATGACTGCCTCCAGTTAGAACTGTAATAATTTACCCATCCATCAGATGGAAGTGATACTGATACTTGGCCACTCTGCTCAGGACCCCATGAGGAGAAAATATTTGTTCTTTGGCCTAGATGGCTTTACAAGCCTCCTTGAAATAGAGACTATGCTTAAAGATATGGTAGTAGCATAAAGAAAAGTCTTTTGTGTTGGTATAAATTTTACCTCAACCAACTCAATGTCAGCCATAGCGACAGAGTAAGAAGGGAACATGCCAACCCAGTTACAAATACCTGTGGAACTCAAGACAGTTGGAGATTTAGTCCTTTCCTTTGGATAGGAAATATCACCAAAGGGAGAGAAATGTGAAGGATAAACAAGTATGACCAGTAGTTCCAAATTATCCAGAGAAGTTTGCATACCTGGGAGGACAAGCAATTTTACCTAAAGATGACTGGTTGTGGAGGGTGCCATACAAATCTTGACCTGTGGCCAAAACATAAGACTTGGAAGAAAAGAATTGAAACTGGGAAATAAAAAAGAGAGGGAGGGCAGGAAGAAAAAGTACTATTTGACCCCAAATCCATAATCTTCTTTCTTGTTGGCAGAATCAAAATTTGTTCAAGGATTCTTGGACCTCACGCCATGTGCTCAGAGAGGTCCTTCCCCACTCCAAAGTTTTGCCCCTCCAGAGTAATGTGTGTGACAGGCTGAGGGTTATTCATGTTGCTTTTTGTCTATTATCAATGTTTCTAAAACATTGGATTTAGGCTGCTGGCAAGAAGAGAGGACTGGGCCATCTAGCAGGATGTGATTTCTCAATATCAAGACTGTGTTATGTACCTTGCCCTGTGCCCTAGGAGTGCCTGTTACACAACCATTAGATAGCAATTAGCAATTAATGCACAGAAGTTACTCAGAGGACAGTCTCATGTGTTCTTTTACTCTTTTTTTTTTTTTACTCTTTTTTAAATCTTTTTACTCTCTTTTTTGAGGTAAAATTCAAAGATGATGAAATGCACAGGTCTCAAGTTTATAATGCAAGGATTTTCAGTAAATACATATGCATGTACTCACTAGCCCAAATAAGATAGACAAAAATACCACCAACTGTGTAACTCCCTCACGAAATGTCCCTGGTGGCCTACATCCCATAGGAAACCAGTGTTGGGCTTTCTAGCTCCATAAATTAGTTTTACCTTGATATCATTAAATGAATAAAAAGGTACATAGTCTGTGGATCTACCTCTTTTCTTTTTTTAGCTCTGCATGATGTTTTTGGGAGATTAATCTACATTATTAGATGTATTAAGAGTTGTTTTTCCCTTTTAAAATCAACTTTATTAAGGTAAGATTTTTTTTAATGTTCATTTTAAGTATACAAATTGAGTTTAAACAAAATTATATACTCAAGTAACCAACTACAATCGATACTTTCAAATTTACTTCTTGTTGTTAGGTGCCTTTGAGTCAAGTACAACTCATCGTGACCCTATGAATAATAGATCTGAACCCTGTCCTATCTTTGCCATCTTCATTATTTCTCACATACTCTATCTAGTACATTGCTGCAGTCACTAGCATAATGTCCTAGTCACTAGTCCATGAGCATAATGTCCCTTTGCAACGAATATCCTCACCTACCAACATACTCAAACAAAGTATGTGAGATGAAGCTTTGCCACCAAGGAGTACTCGGGCTTCACTTTTTCCAAGACCTGTTTGTTTTTTTTAACAGTCCGTGGGTAGTCAGTAGTCTTCTCTAACACCAGAGCTCAAAAGCTTTAATTCTTCTTCTGTCATTCTTAGTCATTGTCCAGCTCTCAGATACATAGTAAGTAAATGAAAAGACCAGGGTCTGAATCAGGCACATCTTAGTCTTCAAACTGACATCACTGTTCCTCAGGAATTTGGAGAGGTCCCCGACTACAGGCTTTCCCAACATAACATGTCTCCTGATCTCCTGTCTGCTGGTACCAAGGGTGTTGATTGTAGTAAGATGAAATCATTGATAATTTCAAACTTTTATCCATCTATCATGATGTTAACTATATGTTCAGTGGTGAGAATATATATTTTCTTGATGTTGAGATGTAATTCATACTGAAGGCCGTAGTTGTTGATCTTCTGCAGCAAGTTTCAAGTCCTGTTCACTTTCAGCAAGGAAGATTGTGCCATCTGCATAATGCATGTTATTTATAAGTCTTCCGCAGATACTGATGCCATATTCTTCTTCATAGAGTCCAGCTTCTTGAATGATTTTCTCAGCATAGAAATAACAGGTATGGCGAGAAGGTACAACTCTAAACATCCAAAAATGTTTCACCTGCTCCTTCCCTGGAGGGATGTCCCAAGTCCCAGCCTTAGGCAACTTTGAGCATGTGCATAATCAGAATCTAAAAATACAGTAAGTCATAAAGATACCTGAAGGCTTATTCAAAATCCCAGCCGCATAAGTGAAGGACTATGTGGCACCTTGTAGAAGATACACAGATGTGAAAACAGGAGCACCAAACCACAACCTAAACAGTTTCTAATTTAGCCAGAGGGGTTGAATGCTCACTGGTTTATTATTAAGAAGGAACTAGACTCCAATTGGACTATAGTGTGAGGTAACTTTGCATGGGGTGGAAAGGCTAGACTTGAGTTACAGGCAAGATTTTGATCTGTTGTATTTGGGTCACTATGAGTCAGAGTAGACTTGATGATATATCTAACAACAACAACTTCATAGCTAGCATTGAGAATGGGAAACCCAGAGCACTTAATTGTGCTCACATGAAACCTTTATCTAGATCAAGAGGCTGTTGTGTGAACAGAGCAAGGAAATGCTGTTGTTGTTGTTGTTGCTGTTGTTGTTGTTGTTAAGTGCCATCAAGTCACTTGCAACTCATAGTGACCCTGTGTGAAATAGCCCTGAACCCTGCTCTATCTTGAGCCAACTCCTTTCTCTTGACACCTATTCCCATTACCTCAGTAACTGAGTCAATCCATCTCACATACGGTCTTTCTCTCTTGTGCTGTCCCTTCACAATTTCAAGCATGATGTCTCTCTCCAAGGACTGGTCCTTCCTTGCAACATGCCAAAAATATGTCAGATAAGGCTTCAAAATCCTTGTCTCCAAGGAGCAGCCTGTTTTTACTCTCTCTAGGACAAACCTGTTTGTCCTCTTAGCAGTCCATATATTCAATGCTCTTTTCCAGCACCACAATGCAAAGACATTTATTCTTCTTCTATCATCCTTTGTAATTGTCTGGAAGTGTGGCAGTGTTGTAATCTCTCTCCATACCTATCCAATCTATATGCTGAGAATTATTTGGGAAGCTGGACTCTATGAAGAAGACTGTGACATCAAGATCAGAGGAAGACTCATCAATAACATGCTTTATGCAGATGACACAACCTTGCTTGTTGTAAGGGAGGAGGACTCAAAGTACTTGTTTCAGAAGATCAAAGAATACAGCCTTCAATATGTATTGCATCGCAACATCAAGAAAACAAAAATTCTTGCCACTGGACTGATAGGCAACATCATGGTAGATGAAAAGATCGAAATTGTCAACAACTTCATTCTACATGGATCCACAATCAATACCCTTTGTAGTAGCAGTCAGGAAATAAGGAGATCCAGTGCACTGGGAAAATCTGCAGTTAGAGACCACTCCAAATTATTGAGGAGTAATGATGTCAGTTTGAGGACTAAAGTGCATCTGATCCAGACCATGGTCTATACGATCACTTGCTATGCATCTGAAGACTGGACAATAAATAAGGATAATAGAAGAATTGACGCCTTTGAGCTGTTGTATTGAAGAAGAGTACTGAACATCCCATGGACTGCCAAAAAACCAAACAGATATGTCTTGGAGAAATGATAAAGTTTCACCTCATATATTTTGGGCATGTTGCTAGGAGGGACTATTCCTTGGAAAAGGACATGATGCTCAGAAAGGCAGAAGGTTGACGAAGGCGATGAAGACCTTCAACCAAGTGGATTGACACAGTGATTGCTGCAATGGGCCCTAGTATGTCAGGAAATCTGAGTGAGGATGGCACAGGATAGAACAGGTTAAAGATCTGTTGTTCGTAGGTTCTCTATTGGTCATTCTTGACTTGCACCTAATAACAACAAAGTTTCTAGCTCTAGAGTAATCTTGGGAATCTAACCCTATCTCCCAGAATGTCCATCTGATCAACTGAAAAGTGGGGATGATAGCAATATCTACTGCACAGAATTGTGAAGATCAAATGAGATGTAAACCCACAAGTAATGGCCACACGTGGGGACTCAGGCTGTGAGGCCCAGAGCACCATCATCACTGGGGGACACAAAGATAACAGATGGGAGTGACTGGAGACCAGAGCCATCATGTTACGGGTTAGTTAGAGGACTATCCTTTCCTCAGAGCCCCTCAAGGGAAGGAACAAGATGTCCAACACTGAATTTACATCAGTTTTTCATAACAGGAAAGTATCTTAGCATGTTGCTGCTCTTAATAGTTTAGATACATAAATGTTTTCTTGTCTATCATCTGCTCTTTTGGGCATAACATTTGTCTGTCAGATCTTGGACTAAAGCAGAGCTCCCCGATTACAATAGGCTAGGAAGAAGGATTGGCCATCCACTTATGAAACAACAATCCTCCAAAATCCCCATGAACACTAGACCACATTTAGACTATTGCATATAGTACTGGAGCCTGAGCCCTCATATTGAGAAACTCTAAAATTAGAAGGAATAGTTACAAATAGCCACTAATAATTGGAATGTAGAACATACAAAGTGTGAATGTAGGAAAATTGGACATTCTTTAAAAATAAATGGAATGCATAAATATTGACATACTAGATACTGGCAAACTAGGATGGATTGGCGTGGGCCGCTCTGAATCAGACAATCATACGATCTACTATAATGGGAATCAAAAAGTGAGGAAAAAAAGAGTTGCACTCACAGTCAAAAAGAGTTTCTAATTGGCAAGAGACACACAAAGACTTTTCACGGAGACATTTGGATGGCCAATAGACACATGAAGAAATGCTCAAATCACTAGAGAGAATCACTAGGCAATAATAGAGAAGCAAATCAAAACCACAATAAGATACTATCAGATACTATCTCACCCTAGTAGCAGTGCCAAAGTTTAATAGGACAGAAAGCAATAAATGTTGGAGAGGATGTGAAGAGATAGGAACTCTTATACACTGTTGGAATTACAGCCACTTAGGAAGGCAGTTTGGCATTTCCTTAAAAAAAGCTGAACATAGAAATTCTAAATCCAACTATTCCACTCCTAGGAATATACCTGAAGGAAATTAGAACTGAGATGAAAACAGAGATTTGCACACCAATGCTCATAACAGTGTTAGTCACAATCTCAAGAACACAGTAACAGCCCAAATGTTCAAGTACAACAGAATGGATTGAGAAATTGTGGTACATTCACAGGAAGGAATACTACACAGCACTCAGAAGCAATGATTTTGAAAATTACTACATTAACAGGACAGACTGGAGGGGATTATGCTTATTGAACTAACTCACGTCTCACAAGGATAAATTCTGCATTGGATCATTATTGTAAAAACAGAAGGCTAGACTTTCTACGGAGGTGGTTGTCATCTGCCACTGGCATAACGGCTGCCTCAGACACCTGGTAAAGCCAAAGATCGTCAAAAAGAGGACCAAGAAATTCATTCGCCACCAGTCAGACCGTTATGTCAAAATTAAGCGTAATTGGCGCAAGCCCAGAGGCATCAACAACAGGGTTCCGAGAAGATGTAAGGGCCAGATCTTGATGCCCAACATTAGTTATGGGAACAAGAAGAAGACAAAGCACATGTTGCCCTGTAGCTTCCACACATTCCTAGTCCTTGTACAATGTCAAGGAGCTAGCTGGAGGTGCTGCTGATGTGGGACAAATCTTACTGTGCTGAGGTTGCGCAAAATGTTTCCTCCAAGAATCGCAAAGCCTCAGTGGAAAGAGCAGACCAGCTGGCCATTAGAGTCACCAATTTCAATGTCAGACTGCGCAGCGAAGAAAATGAATAGAAAGCTTGTTTGCACATTTTATTTGTACTAAATAAACCATAAAAACTGCCCCCCCAAAAATAAAACACCCACAAAAAACCAGAAGGCTACCTAGTGTATGGAAATCCAAGAAGAGAAGGGGTCTGTGGGAATCCACAGAAGCGGGCGGGGCGGGGCGGGGTGGGGTGCGGTGGGGTGGGAATCCAAGCGTCACACAATTTGGTGGGTGGAGGGAGTAGAGGTAAAGGAAGTGGGAAAAGTCCGGCAGAGATCTGGAAATACAGGATAATGATGGGCATAGTTTAATGGTGATTGATTTTATAGCTTAATGAATGACAATGATTATATGAAACACAATGTGAATGAAAGATAGTGTGAAACACATTGTGAATGAATAATAGTGTAAAACAATGTATATGAACTTCATATGAAAAACCAATGTAAAATTGAAAAAATAAAAATAATGCCTTTTTAAAACCCCAAAATCCTTTTAGAAAAACCATTTCTCAATCCATCCTGAAGTACAATGTTGTTAGTTAAGACTACTGTTAACACACATACAAGGAAAGCCTGTTAAGACCACCATTATTCAAATATATGCACCAACAACTAGAATCAAAGAAGAAATAGAAGATTGCTACCAACGTTTGCAGTCTGAAACCTATCAAACATGCAACCTAGATTCATTAATAATAATAGGAGTCTGGAATGCAAAAGTTAGGAACAAGGAAAAAAAGATCAGTATGGGGAGAAAAGGACTTGGCGATAGAAATGAGGCTGGAGATAGAATTTTGTACAATCAATGATTTATTCATTACAAATATCTTTTATAAAAAACACAAACAGCTACTATACACATGGACCTCATCTGATTCAGAACTACACAAGAAACAGACTGATTACACCTGTGGAAAGAATCATGGGAAAAAGCTTAATATCACCTGTAGAAACTAGTCCAGGTGCTGACCGTGGAACAGATCATCAGCTACTCCTGTGAAAGTTCAAATTTAAGAAAAAGAAAATGAAAACAAATCCAAAAGAACCAAAATATGATCTTGAGTCTATCTTGCCTAAATTTAAAAACCACCTCAAGAACAGGTTTGAGGCCTTGAACACTAAAGAACAAAGACCAGATTAGTACGGGATGCTATCAAGATTATCATCCATGAAGAAAGCAGGTCATTATAAAGACAGAAGAGGAAGAAAAGAGCAAAATGGATATCAGAAGAGACTGAATACTGCACTAGAATTCTGCGAAGCCAAAACAATGAGAAGAAATGAGGACATTAAAGAGTTGAACAGCAAATTTCAAAGAGCAGCTCAGGAAGACAAAGCAAAGTACTATAACAAAATGTGTAAAGAACTGGAGTTGGAAAATCAGAAGAACTCACTTAGCATCTCTCACTCAAGCTGAAGGAACTGAAGAACAAATTCAAGCCTTGAGTTGCTATGGGGAAAATGTTGAGTACTTAAAGATGCTGTGGGCAAAATCTTTAATGATCCAGGAAGCAACAAAAGAAAATGGAAGAAATACACAGTGTCACTTTACCAAAAAGAAGTGGCTGACACAGAACCATTTCAGGAACTAGTAGCATATGATCAACAACCAATGGTAATGAAGGAGGAAATTCAAATTACTCTGAAGGAATCGGAAAAAACCAAGATACTAGAAATTGATTAAATACCAATGAGCATATTTCAACAAATAGATAGACCCTGGATGTGCTCATCAGATTGTGCCAAGAACTCTGGAGAACAGCTACCTGGCCAATTGTCTCTAAGAGGTCTATATTTATTCTCATTCCAAAAAAAAGGTGATCCAAAAGAATGTGGAAATTATTGAACAATATAATTAATATCACATGCAAGCAAAATCCTGCTGAATATTATACAAAAAATGACTAGAACAGAACATTAAAGAAGAACTGCCAGAAATACAAGAGGAGTTAGAAGCGGCCATGAAATAGAGATATCATTGCCAGTGTCAAATGGATCTTGTCTGAAAGCAGATAGTATCAGAAAGATGTGTTTGTGTTTTATCAATGATGCAAAGACATTTGAATGTGTGGATCACAACAAATTGTGGCTAATATTGAGAAGAATCAAAATCCCAGAACATGTGTTTGTGCTCATGGGAAACCTAGACCAAGAAACTGTTGTCCAAGGAAACACTGCATGGTTCAAAAATCAAGAAAGAAATGTATCAGGATGCATCCCTTCTCCATTCCTTTTCAGTCTATATGTGGAACTATATAATTCAGGAGACTGGACTTTATGAAGTAGAATATGGCAAGATTGGAGGAAGACTCATCAACAATCTGTGTTATGCAGATGACACAACCCTGCTTGCTCAACCTGAGGAGGACCTGAAACACTTGCTTCAGAAGGTCAAGGACTGCAGCCTTCAATATGGATTGAAGCTCAACATCAAGAAAACAAAGATTCCCACTACTGGCTAACTAGTCGTATCATGACAGATGGAGAAAAGACTGAGGTTGTTAATGATTTCATCTTGCTTGGATCCACAACACTCTTGGCACCAGCAGCCAGGAAATTAAAAAATGAGTTGCTTCAGGAGAATTTCTTGTTAGGGATCTCTCTAGAGTACTAAAGAACAACTGTGTCAGTCCAGAGATAGGTGTGCCTGATTCAGGTCATGGTCTTTGCAATTACTTGCTATGCATCAGAGAGCTTGACAGTGACTAAGGATGATAGAAGTCTCGATGCCTTTGAGTTGTGGTGCTGGAAAGACTGACCAAGAGAATAAACCATGGACTACCAAGAGAACAAACAAGTCTGTCCAGGAGAGGGTGAAACCAGGTTGCTCCTTCGAGGAAAGATTTTGAAGCTCTATCTCATATACTTTGGTCATGCTGCCAAGAGGGATCAGTCTTTGGAGAAGGACATCATACTTTTCTAAGCATGGGTAGAGTCAGGGCAGTAGAAGACGACCCTGGATGTGATGGATTGACAGAATGACTGTGGTGATGGAGTCATGTGTGTCAGAGAAGGTGAAGCTGGCTCAGGATAAGGCAAGGTTCAGAGCCACTGTTCATAGGGTCACTATGAGTTGTAGTCGACTCAAAGCACATAACAACAACAAACCATTTAGATTCAGCGCTTCAAATTGGTTTACTCAGGTTTGACCTGTGCTGATAATTTGCACTTTCACCCCAGAGACACAGATGGACAAGAGACTCTGATTCATTTAGCTGGAATGGAAAGGTAAATAAATCACCAGCAGTGAGTGAAGCCAGAATGAACAAGTTCAAAGCTCTGCTTAGTTAAAACAAATAAAATTGGTGTGATTCCTGCCAAGAAGACAGCAGACTTAATATGCCTGAGCAAAAAGAAAAGGGGAGGGGGGGAGTGACCTTAACTCTACAGAAAGGATAAAAAAGGAAAAAATGTGATTCAGAGCTCAAACTGAGAAATTTCTATTTAGACGAAAGGCCGTCTATCCACACTCTTAAATTAAAAGAAATGAATGAAAGAAAGAAAACACTGGGAACCTGCTCAGAAACGGACTTGAAAACAAGAGACTACGCTCCAAATGCCTGCCAAGTTCATAATCTCTCCTGAGAAAACAAGCTAGGCAACCTTAACATTCTGTCACAGCTGACTGGATCAGGCGTGTGAGTGGACCCATTAAGGAAGCCATTGGCTGCTCAGGGACAGCTGGGGTGAGGACAGTGGCAGTGGTTGCTGGTAGCTATCTGGGCAACGCTCTGCCCAACCAAGACAGCATGCCCAAATCTACCACACTGAAAGGTATAGTAAAGTGACATTCAAAGAGAAAGCAACAAATAGAAGCCACTAATAAGCTGAATCCAACAGTTGAAGTCATCAGTACAAAAGCCAAACAAACTCCACTGCTTTCCGTTGTTTCTGAACCATAGGTTGTAAATCTTAACAGGAGACTGTCCACCTTTCTCCCTCAGAGCAGCTGGTGTATTTGAACCAATGACCTTTTGGTTATCAACATAAGAGGTAACATTATGCCACCAGAACACCTTAAAACACAAAAGTTAGGAGTATGGTGGGTGGAGGGAGGAGGGGTAAAGGAAATGGGAAAGATCTGGTGAAGATATGGATACACAAGGTAATGGTGGGTGCAGTTAATTAATTTTCTAAAACATAATGTGTGGGGAATGACTGTATGAACACACTGTGAATGAAGGGTAGTGCAAAACAATGTATACAAACTTTGTATGCAAACAATTATAAAATAATTTTTTTAACAAAACATTTAAGGAAAGCTCTGGTGGTTTAGTGGCAAGAAGATGCACGGCAATCCCAGAGGTAAGTGGTTTGAATCCATCAGATGCTTTGCTGGAGGAGGAGGGACAACCCCCTCCTGTACCAGTCAGATTTGAGTTGATGGTACACACACACCAAAATAATAAAGTAAAACAAAAAAACATTTGAGTAAATCCAAACAATGCATAAGCAGATGAAAAGCAGCCACTACTACTACAAGCACTTGTTTCTCTTCCTAAATAAGAATAAGAAGCTATTCAAAATCAGTGATAGACAAAGGATAAAAGGTCTATCAGGTGCTTCTTGCATCTAATGTTCATGTCATCCTTGGCCAAACTCATTTCATCCCGAAACATCACAGAACTTGAAATTAGGGATTCAGTTGATTAAGAGGGTCAGTTTCTGTTTCCCAGATATAAATCCTCCTTGTGCATGGAGGTGACATTCAACCATGATTGAGCCCAATTCTTTGTGTTTATACACATGATAATTAGTCTGGGTAATGAGAATTCAAATGTATGGGTCTTTTATCATTTGTTAATTTTTAAATTTTACACTCTATCATGGTTCATCTTTAACTGGAACATATTTTAACTTGTATACACTTAATAACTGAATATTTTGTAATGTTTTAAAGTTTACTATTCTGAAAGAACTAATTTTCCACTGATCCAATCAGCTCTGCTCCATTACCACTTCACAGAGAGCCACAGGCTAGAACAGCTCTGTAATGAGATTCTACGTCTTGTCAGAGAGAGCAGCTCTATTATTGATTTTCAATAGCTTTCCATCCTTGTTAACTAAAGCTAGCTATAAAATTCAAACAGAAAATAGAAGAGTTGTAAAATTCCTGGGTGTGGAAGCATTTCCTAAAACAAGAAGTAGCAAATTACACCACACACAAGGCAAAGAACAAAAACCCAACCTACCAATTCAATTATTACATACTCACAAAAGATAAAATGGAAATAGTATCAGCAATAAAAAAAATAGAACAATACAAAAAGCTAAAATTAGTACACTGACAATTGTAGAATGCCAACTGACAGGGATAGGATAGGATCACACAGAGAACAGTTACAAAGGATTAACAAATGGAGGAGAAAAGGATCACTCTCTCGTGATCAAAGAACAGCAAACTCAAAACAGAAGAGCTTCAAGCAATCAAGTTGTTACGTACAGTCAGGTGGAACCAACTCACAGCTGACTCTCCAACAGGTTTCGAGAGGCTATAACTCACTACGGAAGAGAATGCTCGTCTGGATTCAAACCATTGTCTGAATTGGCAGTACAGCTCCTTACCACAAAGCCACTAGAACTCTCAAACGAATTAGGTAATTTACAATTCAAATAAATGCAGCTGGGAGTCAAACACAGCATAATAAGCCTTTTAACTAGTAAGCTCTGGTGGCCTAGTGGGTAATCGTACTGCTAACTAAAAGGCAATTGGTTCGCTTCGTGAGAGAGCTATAGGCAATCTCCTCCCATCTGATTTATGGTCTCTGTAAGTCCCCTGGACGATCAGCTATGAATTAGTTCTGACTCCATGGCACATAACAAGAACAGCAAGCCTCTTAAAGACAATTTCAATTATTCATGGAAAAATACTTCTGCCGATAAGTTTTCTGAAGCCATAAACACCATTTTAAGTAAACCATGGCATATGTATACACAACCTCCAAGATCTGTTTGTGAAGACATTTTCAATGGAGAACATTTCTGTTATGTTGATCATGGTATGGAATTGGTTACTTAATACATATTACATTTTTTACAATCTAGCACATAGAAACAGATTCAAAGGAAAATAGCATACATGAAAATGTTAGCAGTGACAATCTTAAGCAAAAGATCAATGAATGTTTCCCTTTTTAGTGTTTTTTTCATCTTTGGTGTCCACAGTGAGGGGAAAAGTGTTTATAATAAACTCCAGTTTTTTGAAAGGACAAAGTGAGCAAATAATTTAATATATGCATGGAATTTAAGTGCAGTTAGCTGAAATCCATTTTCCTAACCTTTTTGAAAGAGGCCCTGGTGGCACAGTAGATTAAGTATTGGGCTGATACTTGCAAAAGGTCTTTGGTTCAAACCATTTGCCACTCTCCAGGGTAGAGATGAGGCACTTGGCTTTCAAAATGACTCACAGTCTTTGGAAACTATGGAGTAGCTCTGACTTGGAATCTACTCTAAAGCAGTGGGTTTGGCTTTAACTTTTTCAATTTCCAATAACATGACTGAAGTGTATATTCTAGATCCCTAAATAAAGCTTGGTGGCATAATAGGTTAATTATTGGGCTGCTAACTAGGGTCACTATGAGTCGCCTGCAACTCAACGGCACTTAACAATAACATCAACAGAGAGATCAGCTGGCCCAGCAGACAGAAGGCGATGCTAACAAGCCGAAGGTGGGTGACTTTTAATCTGTGGCCCTCGGGCCTATCTTTCATTGTTTTTGTTCAGACATTCCTCTAGGTTGTTTAGCCCTAGTGTACAAGTTGCCGTACAGCGGTAACTTGTGGTCGCTGTGAGGCTGAACACTGTGACACTGATGTGTGTCAAATGTGTTAATGAAAAAAAAGAAAAAAAAATTTAAAAAAAATGTGTTAATGGCTGGTTACTAAATGAGGACAGAGTGGGGTGGAGCTCCTGATTAAAACAAGCTTTGAAGAAGGAGTGGCATCCACTTCTGTAATAGCTTGCCTCCAGAAACCCTATGAACCTGGAGAGAGAATGAGAGACATCCAAGCGTTGAGGACTCTCCTTTATAAGGTCGCTGTGAGTCGGCCTGCGACTCGACGGCACTTAACAGCAACAACAACAACTGAAAGTTCAGCAGTTTGAACCCACCGGTAGCTCCATGGGAGTAAGATAGGTAGTCTTCCTTACTAAGATTTGCAGCTTTGGAAATCCTACAGAAAGCTAACAGTGAATTGGAATTGATTAACTTAATGACATTAGGTTTAGTTTGGTTTTAGCTTTTGTTGGGGCTTGTTGCCCTGAGGGAGTATCCCTCAAGATTTGTGTTTGCAGATAAGACAAGAAAACCGACCAGCAGACAAACTAGCAGACATTAGTATGTTGGGACAGGAAACTTTCTGACCCAGAGGAAGATGCAACACTGCACAGCTCCGGTGGTGGCTACTTGGAAAATTACCTTTCCAGATGGGAGAAGCAACTGACTGCTTTACAGGCCTACACAAACAACTCCCAATACATAGCAAAGTTAAGAATTACCTAGGCTGATGGGAAATGCTGGCAGAACACACGACTAGTTAAAGAGGGAAACCATCACCTGCTGAAAGTATGGTGAAAAACAACAGGGGGAATGGTAAGTTTGCTCTCATTCTGGAAGAAACTAGAAAAACAAATATTAGAACTCAGCTTAGCTTAAGTGTAGTAATTTTTGAAGCATTTAAAGGATTAACTGCGCACTTTTATATGTAACATCACTCACTCATTGCCTTCAAGTAGGAACCAATCCCTAGCTGACCCACCATCAGGTTTTCAAAGGCTGCAAACTGCGTGGAAGATATGGTCCATCTGTTTTCAGTGGATCAGTCGATGAGTTGACAGTGCAACTCCCTACCCCTAGATCATTTGAGCTGGGTTTATAAAACATCAGTACTATCAAGAGCATTAATAAGAATTCATTTAAGTGCATTAATAAGAATTCATTTAAGTTCAAACTATTACTCTTTTATAAGTAAACCAGTATAAAATAAAAATTCTATTAAAAACCACAAAAGAACTATTACTCTAACACATAATTTACTTTGGTTGGGGGGGAATAGGGAACTTAAGAAATGCAGCAGCAAATGGGCAAAGTTACAAGATAGCTTTAAAATCTGGTCATCGAAGAGACCAATCCCCCCCCCATTTTAGAAGTCCACTTTATTATAATAAAAGCATGAAATTCCACATGACATACTCTACCTTATAGGGAGCACTCGGGTTCAGTTGTGCACATATGTTCTCAGCTATTGTTCAGCTACTTTGAAGAGTTATGACCCAAAGTAGTGAAATCTTCTTTGATGCAACTATTATGCTTTTTTTATTACATTTTATTAATTTTAATAAACATTTACAGAGATTTTGGATTTCCATTCATTATTGTGTTATTTTCTCTACCCCTACTGCTCCTACTACTGTTTACTATTTTCTACAGTGAAATTTACAAATACTACATATTACTATATGGAAGAACTCTTCATTGTGCTCACATGGAGTGCGGATAATCCAAAAGGCAGTAGTTCGGACAGATAAAAAGAGATACTACTGCATGTTTTAAAGTCAGGAAAAGTCCAAGTTAGGGTTAATACACTTTTACCACATTTACTCAATCTGTATGTTGAGAAAATTATCTGAGAAACTGGACTATAAGAACAACACAACATCAGGACTGGACTCAGCAATCTACAGTATGTGGGTGACATAACTTTGCTTGTTTAAAGTGAAAAATCTGAAGCATTGACTGATAAAACTCAGACTACAGCATTCATTATGGATTATACCTCAACATCAACAAAAATCCTCGAAAAGCTTGACTGATAATATCATGATGAATGGAGAAAAGACTGAAGTTGGCAAGGAGCTTCAGTCAATAAATTAAACAACCTAATGCATCTATCTGATAAATGTTCTGTAAAAAAAATATTTTAAAGTATTAAAAATCCTATCTTTCACTTCCAGAACTAAAGTGCATCTAATTCAAGTCATAGTATTTTCAATTGCCTCATATGCACGCCAAATCTGGGCAATGAAAAGCAGACCAAAAAAGAATGAATGCCTTTCAATTATGGTTTTGGTGAAGAATGTTGACTATACAAAGAAAAGAGCAAACAAATCTGTATTTGAAGTACAATGAGAGTGTTCCACAGATGCCAAGGATGATGCAACTTTGTCTTATATACTTTGGACATGTTAACAAGTGTGAGCTAGTCTTTGGAGAAGGTTATCATGTTTGGTTATGTAGAGGTGCAGGCAAAAAGAGGAAGATACTCTGTGAGACAGACTGACGTAGTGGCTACAACAATGGGCTCAAATAAAGCAAGAATTTTAACCACAGACCAGACTGTGTTTTTTGTTCTGTTGTACACAGGATCACTCTGAGTCAGAACCAACTTAATGGGATTAACAATAACACTAATTTTTCCAGATAAAGTTAACTACTGAATCTGTGTGTGGCTTGAACAAATGTCATAACTGAGTCAGGTAGGTAATAGTAATTTCAAAGGGGAGTGGAGGAGAATAAAATGAAAAATGACAAGTTCTTTCATGTTAACATTTTATTTAAACCAGTACAAGCACCATGCTGAACAAAAGACTGTCTAAAATAAACATGCAATATGAACTAGCAGAGACTGAAACCACAGCATAAATTGTCCCAGTTGTTGATTTTGCTAAACATTGACAAGGAACTGTTAAAATTCACAAGACGAACCATTAATGTTTCAAGCCTCCTGAATGAGATTATATTGGACCATTGAAATTAGTGGGAATTGCCCTGGCATGTTAGTGATTTTAAACAATATTCAAGTAATTACATGTACATGAACTATATAAAGGAATAAAAATTAAAAGTTTAAAACTTAATACAGATGTTTTAAACAGAGAAATATGATTGTTGATTGGAAATGTCAAATGGCACAATAAGAAACAAATTTCTCAAGAATATTCAACTTGGGACCATTGGTTTTTAAGTGGCCCAGAAGATTATTTACATTCTTGTAGAAATACAATGTAAAATTTGACAGGAAATGTTTGAGACATTCCTTCACTTAAGTTGTAAAGGCTCAAAGTTTCTAAGATTCCAGTATTACCAGTCTATTGAACAAACAGGGATAGTCACTGTACCAAGAATATCTGAATTGAAAGAATGAGTTACTCTCTACTTCCACCGAATATCAGCATTTAAACTCTTAGGTAAATACCTATTCATCACTAGTCCACAATATGGATTAATGATACTCCTCGGGTTTTAAAAGTAGTCCACACAGTTTATTTTTTAAGTATGCCTTCCTATCTATACGGATGTGGTATTAGGGATAATAGCCAAATTTAATTTGGCAATAAACTCCCCTAACTGGAAATTTTTAGTTAAATGTCAGACCAGGATACAGTTTATGGCTACATTTGACTCCTGAAAATAGGAGACAAAATGGGAAAGTGCTGACAGACATTTTGCTACAAAGATTATTTAGCAAGGACAATAAAAAATTTAGCAACACCCTCTTAAACAAGAGTATGTTTAACTGCAGTAGGCATTTAGTAAACTTTTTAGAAACAGACAATTTGAACATTTTAGAAGTCAATTAAACAAAAACAGTCAACCAACTTTTTACCTAACACAATTGCTTCAATACCAGAATAAAGTGAGTATTATTCAAAACTTAGACATCATTTTGGAATTTCAGCATAGTAACCTGAGAACAATGTTGGGTTTTTTTTCCCCCACAAGTAATTTCTGTTGCCATAAAAACCATACTGAAACACAGTGTGGTTACTAGCTGGCTCTATTTGATAACATTAGACATTATGCAGAATTTATGCAAGGACAACAATTTCAAAACTAATGCCGATTAAGAAGATCATGAAGGAGGTTCCCAGGATCAAAAGCTGCCACCAAAAGGAAAGACTACGATTTAGAACTGAATGGAAAAAGTTCGTACCCGGAAGATATGGAATGTAAGAACAGGAATTATGAAATCTGGCATTACAATTCAAGACAAGGAAGAAAACAGATGAAACAGAAAATATACTCAAAAGAATGTAATTTGGTCAGATAAAAAGAAAATATATATAAAATTTGAGAATACAGAGTGAAATTTGTAAATCTTTCTTTAGGACATTTAGTAGAATACAGAGAAGCAAAAAAACAAAAACAAAACAAAACCCCTATTCTACTGATTCCCGAACCTTAATTTGTTGTCTTGCAAAATACATATTACTGATAAAGACAGAGGTTAAAAAAAAAACAAAAAACAACCCATGATTTATTACAGCTCTTTTTTCCCTTTTAGATAACAGTGAAACCAAGAGCTCTGTGTATGGCAGGTCAATTATTATCTCACATTATGGAGGACAGGGATTTCAAAACAAGTAACAGAAAACTCATGCAAATAAGGAACCTCATTAAAAAAATACATTCTTTTAGCACTAGTCAGTTTCTCTTATTGCTATGAACCAGGTGAAATAAAATCTTCTTTCACTCAAAACATTAAACACACTCTCCATTCATTTGGATTTCATTTGCTTTTCTATAGAATTCTAAGCAAGTTCTTTTCCGTATCAAAATACCTGTTTAAAGAATTCATAAGCTTCCTGTGAAGTTTTCTCTATCTCTGGAAATTGGAATAAAAACTCATTTCCATACATTAATGAAAACAAAGACTTTATCACCACTTTCTCATCTCTAACTAACTTCCAATTGCTTTCCTATTTCTAGATTGGTGAGTCAAATAATAAGCTATAAATCTTGGATACACAAGATGCTCTCTTCTATTGTGAAAATTCCAACCATTTTCACCTCTGGATTAAAATTGGCACAAAAACCTCAAAAAGGACACAAAGAATGTATGAATGGAAAATACGGCAACATTAAAAATAAAAAAAGCTTAAAAAGGCTTTGCTAGCTTGGAAATAACTAAAATATTCTTACCATAAGAATTCATCCACCAATTTTTGAGCCTCTAGATATTCTGTCAAATTAATGTTAGTTATTTATATTTTGCTTGTAAAAATATGCTATGTATTAGAATTCTTACTTTAGGCAAAGGATGACATAATTTAATATGACTAATTAATTATTCAGGGGTCCAATTCAGGATATCACTTAACATTTAGAATGTAAGATGCAAATTCTATTGATGTGTTAAATGTTACTAACTATTGCCAACATTTAAGAATAATCACTTTCTCCTTATGGCACAAATTTAATCACAAAAATAACTAAAATGAGAACTCACAACTGCCATGTCCACCAATGCATGCAGATAGCTGGAATTGGAATTTTAAAAATATGAAGTTGGTTTCATTACAAATCGCAGATACATATGTTATAAAATTATTTTACTTGGACCCTTTACAAATGTAATCATCTTACCAAATGTGGAATACTGGCAGTGTAAAAGTCATAACCTAACTTTAAAGCTAACAAATCAAAGGCACAGTATTAACACATTTAAAATAACTAGTGTTTATGGGACAAAATTAAGAGATGCTTTATAAATAAAATGTTATTAACCTAGGTTCAAAATGATCTAGAAATTATATCATTGAAATGAAGCCCTTGATTAGTTCTAACTCATTAATTTTTGTAAGATGCTAGCAAGATAACCTAACAGTCACAGTCAATCTTTATCATAAAATCTAAACTTCCAGACTTTAAGAATGATTGATAAACATAGTTTCTGGACTTGGTTAAAAAGATTTAGGAAACCAAAGAAGGTTTGATGAAAACTGTACTCAAAATTCAGGCTACACGACATTATTATTCATGGCTCAAAATTAGGTCACTCAAGTCTTTAACCTCAAATTAATCTCAAAGATTTGACAAGTGATAGCATTATTTTCATTTATCAACAGCTATTATCCAGTATCTGTCAAAAGGAGGCAACTGTTGTCTATAACACTCTAATGTCCACTTTGCAATGGTGTCTGTAAATAGTAACAAATTCTGAACCATAAGTTATAGAAATTAGTCACAAGAGTGCAAAAAAGTCCCTGGAGAGAAGTAGTCCACCTAACAATTACAAATATAAGGAAACACTTTACAAAGTTTCATTACTAGGAAGATAATTTCCTCTTTGTTCATACTTTGCACAAATGAAGATTTTTCTTTACTGCAGGAACAAACTGTAAGTAACAGTGCATTTTAGGCATAAATAAGTATTTATGTCTGATTCCAGTATGGTCAGGCTAATACATAAATACTTTAGAAACACAGAAGTTCACATTAGTGGAAAAATCCAAGTTTTTCACGTAACCATTCTTCAGTTAAGTCTTCAGTATTTCTTATTTCAAATACCTTAGGGTAAAAAAAAAAGGGGGGGGGCAAACATCCTCCGGTTAGAATAGACATTTAAAAAGTAAGTATCAAATATATTATTTAAGTATTAAATACCAAATTACACTTCCTTCATACACATACACACAGTCACATTTTAACCTATATAAATTAGATATACCTTTTAGAGTTACTTTATTTCTTTTAAATGCAAAGTACTCAGTTATCAGAGTTTAGCAATCAAAACTGTGTGAAATAAAAATTCTCATAAAAGCACAAACTTACAATTATTCTATAAGTGTTCTAAAAGAGTAGTATGAGTATCAGAAGGAAAAAGAACACCCTAAGACTATACTGCTAAAATCATTTAGTCAAGAGGCACTGGGAGAATTTACAGAGCTGCTACTTGGTTTGAGTTCAACTGCAAACATAAGCTGCACTCTTTTGATTGAGGATGGAGTGGAAGTCCACAGCCACCAGTCCTCGGGCAAGAATCTGAAACTAGCACAGAGGTTCTGAAAGTGTAATGACCATACGTGAGAGAAATACAGCAGAAAGAAGAGGATTAGGGGTTAGAAGATGGACATTTAAATACTAGCCCTGCCACTCAATTTTCTCCAATCTTGAATTTTCTGAACTTCAGTTTTCTTATTTATATAATGAGGACACCACCAATAACCTCCTAGTTTGTAAAATTAACAAGCTCTTGTTTGTAAAAGAGTATCTGTAAAAGTAACTGGGAGATTGTAATGTTTCAGCTCTGGCCCTTTAGGATGAGCCAGGAGCAAAACAGATAGGCTGATTCCAGGTGACTTCCTCATCAGCAATATTATTAGGGCAGCTCTAAGTGTGTTCAGATTGTATAGACTATAAAAGCGTAGCATCTATAAATTAGTGGTATCAATGACAGTCACATGGGGAAAAGTAGAGAGTAAAGACAACCCTTGAGTTGGATGTTTTTCCCCCCAAACACTGATACTGTCATTAAAATAAAACCTGAAAGGAAATATTGTTTGGTACTGTTTTGAAGATGTAATAGTCTATTTAAAACCATAAGTGAATATACACCTACAACTCAAATTATCATGGAAAAATGAAATAAAGTTTGAAAGTAGGTACTGCTCTCACTTTTAATCTTCAATAACACCATTAAACAAAGAGGAAACATTAAATCTTAAAGCCAGTATTTCATATGAAATAAAATGTCATAGCTTTATTATCTTTCTTGACATTTTCAATAATTTTATATTTAGAAACCATATAGTTAACTGTACAATATGGAACTCCTGTGCAGACAGAACATGACTGACTGAGTCGAAGGTAAAGAGGTCATGACAAGATTCTATGTCGAACTTTATATAACAGAAATTATGTTATGAAAGAGAAATACCAATGAATGACTGAATAATGATACTGGCCTTCTAATGCTTAAATTTTGAATGGAAGTAATCTTCTATTCAGTTTATAATTTCCAATTAAAAAACACTTTTTGATATAAAGACTTCTATTGTCCTATTTCACCAAATAAAAAGCTTTGATTAATTTACTATTTGGGTCTAAATTGCTTCCAACTAGTAGCTAATTATCAGAAGAATAAAGTTTTGGACTATAAATTTTTTTTTCCTTCTTAATATTTAAGGATAAAATTATCACACAAGCATATTAAATATAAACATTACCTTGGTTAGCTCAGCTGTTTGGACTAGCTTATTCTTACTCCCAGCATACATCATCTGTTGTTCAGGTTTACACCCTGGCATGGAAATTAGACACAGATTTTGAAAAAGTGACAAACTTTCATTATTTACCTTATAAAACAGATGCAATTACGATATCCTTTCCTACTGAACTTACAAAAAAACTCAACCTAAATTTTTATGGATTATGTTTTCAAAGTCTAATTAGGTGACTGCCAGCACAAAGGAACAGACCACCAATTACTCATATGCAAGTTCAAGCTGAAGCTGAGGAAAATTAAACCAACTCCACAGGAGCCAAAATATGACTTTGATTTCATACCACCTGAATTTCAGAATCATCTCAGGAACAGGTTTGAGGCCTTGAA
>NW_006399890.1:4759557-4763417 GCF_000299155.1 Elephantulus edwardii | reverse complement strand
CGCAGGATAGAGCAGGGTTTAGGGCTGTTGTGCATAGGGTCGCTATGAGTCGGAAACGACTCGACGGCACATAACAACAACAACAAACAGGGCAGCAAAAGCAAATGGGACCAGATTTTTGTAGATGTGGAGTTTCAGAAGTTTGCAAATACTTGTCATTAACTATCTTCATCTTGACATTAAATGTCAACTTTATAGATACCTAAAATGTGTAAGGTTTATTTCTGCTGGTAGGCTTACGGCGCAAGGTGCTCTTCTCTGAGAAAAAAAGTCTGTTTACCTATCAAGTTTCAACTATACTTTGGTACATTTTAAAAGCAAAGAGGAAGATATAAAGAAAATTTAAGAGTGCAGACTTTACTGTGAGTTTGAAAAGAGGTGGTAATGAGAGTTACAGTCATTATAGTATATCTTAAATATTATTAATAATCCATTTTAATATCTAATTTAAAATATTATTTAGATAATTCACAAGATCATAGGTACATTATTATTGTTGTTGTTTATCATGAAGCCTGAACTGACAATAGCTGACCCATTGTAGGGCTTTCAGAGGCTGTTTAATCGCATGGGAGGAGACTGCCCATCCTTCTCCTGTAGATCAGCTGGCGGTTTTGAACCTAGTGCCTTCACGACTGCAGCACAGCTTCTTATTGCTAGGTCACCAGAACTCCCTACATTATTAGTACATTCATTATTAGTAACAACTACTATTTTAAACACATATTTCCGATTTTCTTTGCTTGTGAATGCTAGGTTTATACCATTTTGCTTTCATGAAAAAACAGTATTAGTGTTTGTTTTCATTAACCCATGAAATCCAAACAAGATTTTCATTTTTACAAAGAAGGCAAAACATGAAACTAGGTCCACTATGTTTCACAGCAAGCCTTTAAAAAGGTGGTGTGCACCTCAAGTGTCAAGAGTGGTACTGCCAGGCCATGTCCCTGGTAACCACATCAGAATCTCAGCACTAAGTCATTGTACCTCTGAACTGTCAGTGAGTACTTGTGTTTTCTCTCGACTTACTTGGTACCCCCAATAGCAAGATGTGTTTACCACCTCTCAGCCTTCAAGTTTGGTCAACACCTTTCTAATTCTGTACATAGATTATTTCTACTTTACAGAGGATGTGTGTTTTATATATAACTTCTGCTTTTATTATACATTAACAATATTTTAGGTTTTACATGCTATTTGGTATGATATGGTGGGTCTTTTTGGGGTGGTTGGAAATGCTTAAGAAGTTGTCCCACATAAGTTAATGGTAACTAATTCTTTCCTTTACACTACTATTTCAGCTTACAGAAAGCTTCTACTTTCAAAGAGCCGGGGAAATTAGTGCATATCATGATTATACACTAAGTTCACATACCTATAAATAATACCAATTAAGAAAATGCAGCACAGGATAGGATAGGGTTCAGATTAGTTGTTCCTAGGGTCATGATTTGAATGATAGTGGTATTCACTGGACTTCCCTTGTATGCTTATGGATATTATCCTGTCACTCACCACATTGTATTTCAGGATAGATCTAGAAATGATTTTTTTAATTATGAAACAACCCCATTTTTTCTCACCTTTTCATCCCCAGCATGTTGTTGTTGTTGTTATGTGCCATCGAGCCGTTTCCGACTCATAGCGACCCTATGCACAACAGCTCTAAACCCTGCCCTATCCTGCGCCAACCGCACCGCCTCCGACACACCCATCCCGATTAACCCAGTCACCGAATCAATCCATCTCATAGAGGGTCTTCCCCTCCTGCGCTGTCCCTCCACCCTCCCAAGCATGATGTCCCTCTCCAAGGACCAGTCCCTCCTGGCAACATGTCCAAAGTATGTCAGACGAAGCCCCAGAATCCTTGCCTCCAAGGAGCAGCTTGGTTTAATCCTCTCCAAGATGGATCTGTTTGTTTTCCTGGCAGTCCAGGGTACATTCAGTACCCTTCTCCAGCACCACAGCCCAGCACAGTAAATCATATAATCATCTGATTCAAAATGTCCCATGCCAAGCCATCTCATTTTGCCAATATCTAGTATGTCAATATTCATGCATTCCATTTCTTTCTTAAAACAATGTCCAATTTTCCTACATTCATGCTTCTCACATTCTACATTCCAATCACTAGTGTCTCCTTACAGCTGTTTCTCTTTCTCCATGTTTCTAAGATCTCAGTTTCAATCGCCATGTCTGTTAGCCCAAATGATAATCTAAGTGTGCTCTATTGTACATAGGGTTTTCAAAGGCCTGTAATTTCAGAAGTGGATGGCCAATCCTTCTTCCTAGTCTGTCTCAATTTTTAAATATATATAATAGTATCTGACAGACAAGCATTCTACAGAAAAGAGTAGATGAAAGACATTTACCACTTAGAAAGACCAATATTCAATGTTGCTGCCCACCCGGCTACATGTTTGGTTGGTTTTGGGTTTTTTTTCTGTTGTTGTTTTTTTAAAAAAATCCACCCTTTTCCTACTTCACCACCAACCCTTCCTACTTTTGCTTGCAACATTCAACACCCATCTCCCATTGACCAGCCCCTGACGTGATGTCCTAAGTCTCAAGCAATCAGGGTTTCTCTGATTCTGACCATATCATGCTGCTGTCAGTCTCTTATGATGCGGTCAGTATGACTTCAATTTAAAGTTCTCAAGTACAACTGTCATGTACAGTTTCTTTTCCTGGAAGATCCTGAGCAAAAGGCCTCTTAAACTTCCACTCCAGGATTGACTTCTTGTGGGTTAATACCACTTGTCTTCTGTTTGCAGCCTGGTGCTGGTGCAAGTGGATGGCTTCCCAGTAGAGAGAATGTGTTCTCCAGGCCCAGGCCCAAAACTAATTCTCTGGCAAATGGCGTCCTCCAGAAGATTTTCACCAACTTTTGCAGTCAGAAATTGATCAAACATGCAATCAAGATGCAAAAGTTGGGAACAGGGAAGAAGGATCAGTAGCTGGAAAATATGGAAATATGGGCTCGGTGAGAGAAATGAGGCTGGAGATAGAATGATAGAGTTCTGCACATTCAATGATTTATTCATTGCAAATGCCTTTTATAAGAAACATAAACGCAGGCTATACACATGGATCTCACCGGATGGTATGCATAGGAATCAAATCCATTACATGTGTGGAAAGACTCGCTGGAGAAGCTCAGTATCAGCAGTGAAAACCAGACCGGGTGCTGATTGTGGGACAGACCACCAACTACTCATATGCAAATTCAAGCTGAAGTTGAGGAAAATTAAGTCAAGTCTATGGGAACGAAGATTTGACCTTAAGTTTGTCCCACTCGAATTTCAAAACCATCTCAGGAACAGGTTTGAGGCCTTGAGCACCAATGAGCGTAGACCAAATGAGCTCTGGGAGGATATCAAGAAAATCGTCCATGAAGAATGCAAAAGATCATTACAAAGGCTAAAGAAGACCAAGATGGACGTCAGATGAGACTGAGTATTGCATTAGAGCTCCAAGAAACCAAAGCTAAAGGAAGAAATCAGGAAATCAAAGAGTTGAATAGAAAATTTCAAAAGGCAGCTTGGGACGACAAAGCAAGATACTATAATGAAATGTGCAGAGAGCTGGAGTCAGAAAATCAAAAGGGCAAGACGTGCTCAGCGTTTCTTAAGCTGAAGGAGTTGAAAAACAAATTCAAGCAAAGGGCGGCAATACTTAAAGATAGTTTGGGTAGAACGTTGAATGATCCAGGATGTATAAAAAGATGATGGAAGGAGTACACAGAGCCACTGTATCAAAAGGAATTGGCTGACACAGGAATTTAATGAAATAACATATGAGCAAGAATCTATGGTGATGAAGGAGGAAGTTCAAGTTACTATGAAGGAATTGGCAAAAAA
>NW_006399890.1:4738810-4759386 GCF_000299155.1 Elephantulus edwardii | reverse complement strand
ACTGTGTGGATCACAACAAGCTATGGCTGACTCTGAGAAGAATGGGAATCCCGAAACATTTGATCGTGCTAATGCACAACCTATACTGGGACCAAGAGGCAGTCATCAGAACAGAGCAGGGAGACACTGGATGGCTCAAAATCAAGAAAGGAGTCCGTCAGAGATGTATTTTGTCTCCATACCTTTTCAATCTGTATGCAGAACAGATCATCCGAGATGCTGGGCTGTACGAGGAGGAATGTGGCCTCAGGACTGGTGGAAGAATTGTCAACAACCTGCGTTATGCAGATGACAACCCTGCTTGCTGAATCTAAGGAGGACCTGAAACACTTGCTGCAGAAGGTCAAGGACTGCAGTCTTCAATATGGATTGAAGCTCAATATCATGAAACAAAGATTCTCACCACGGGGCCAACTGGCAGCATCAGTATGGATGGTGAAGAGAATGAGATAGTTAACAGTTTTAGTTTGCTTGGCTCCACAGTCAACACTCTTGGTAACAGCAGCCAGGAAATCAGGAGATGAATTGCATTGGAAAGTCAGCTGTGAGGGACCTCTCAAGAGTACTGAAGTGCAACGACGTCAGGATGGAGACTAAGATGCGCCTGATCCAGGCTATAGTCTTTGCAATTACGTGCTATGCATCGGAGAGTTGGACAGTGAATAGGGATGATAGAAAGAGAATTGATGCCTTTGAGTTGTGGTGCTAGAAAAGAGTGTTGAATATACCATGGACTGCTAGGAGAACAAACAGGTTTGTCCCAGAGAAGGTGAAGCCAGAATGTTCCCTGGAGTCAAGGATTCTGAAGCTTCATCTGACATACTTTGGGCATGTTGCAAGGAGGGACTGACTGGTCCTTGGAGAGGGACATCATGTTTGGGAGAGTGGAGGGACGGTGAAGGAGAGGAAGACCCTCGATGAGATGGATCGATTCTGTAAGTGGAGTGGTGGGAATGAATGTGTTTGAGACAGCAAGGTTGGCACAGGATAGAACGGTGTTTAGGGCTCTTGTACGTAGGGTCGCTATGAGTCATAAACGATTCGATGGCAAAAAACAACAACAACAGCGTCATGATGAGTAATACTCAACTTGACAGGACCTAACAACAACCACCTTTCTTATTTGAAAATGTCACTGCATATTCTATTTAAAAAGCTTTAGAATGTGTGTATGGTTTGACTCACACACTATACCTCTGGAATTTATTGTAGGTACATGAGTACTAAGAGAAGATGCTTATAGCAACTTGTTCCTAGAAACACATGCACATACACACATAAATATATGTTAATTTAGATGATTTTCAGTTAAAAAAAAAACCCATGTGTACATCATAGCTAAATATGCACTGCTTAAAGAAATGTACTTACCAACAGGACTGGAGAAAATGAAGCACAAAGGGTATGAAACTCTTCCATCATCATGTTGATATTTATAACTATACACAATGAAGGTTTTTCTCAAGTTAAAGAAACTAAAGTGATTGCTCTTTTTGAACCCCATACTCCCTGTTGAGTCAATGCTGACTTATGGTAATTCTAGGTGTAACAGAGCAGAACCACTGCACAGTTTTCTTGGCTACAACTTTGCCTGGAAGCATATTGCCAAGCCTGACCTGCATTTGAGCCAGGTACTTACCAACAACGTCCTAAGGGAAAATATACACCTAGGGTGTCACTGACTGGCAAATTTCTATCCTCTATCTTTAGACCACTTTTATTCACTAACTCACTATAGATAGCCATGATAATAATTTATCATAAAAGCACATAATCTCTCAAAAATTTATTAAAAGTATCATTCTACCAATACGAACTTTTTGCTCAAATTGTATTGTGCACTCATTGTATTAAAATAAATTTTTTAAAAGAAAATTTGTTACATGAATACAACAATAGTTCATTATGCACAGATATATTTTAATTTGTATAGAATTATAATGTAAAACGGTACTTAATAAAGCAAGTCATTTAAAAGTTAAATGAAACGCCTTTGAAAAGAAAATACTGGCCACTAAAGAAAACTTCTTTTTAGAGCACAAAAAAAAGGATATCGAGGTTGTCGTTCAGGTAACTCATCTTTAAGTTCATCAGGTGAAATGCCCTGGGAAGGTTAAAAAAAAAAAAAAAAAAGGAATTGCTACAAATTTTCTAACCCATACATAAATCCTTAAGGGGATACACTGAACACTTATTCCACTAATTCAGAGTTATAAATTGAGACCCACGTGCCATAAAGTAAAATTTTATTACCCTAAACTGCACATAAACAGAGGTTTCTAAATTCTCATATCAGCCAAAGCCCACTCCATTTATTTATTTCACTTACCACCTAAATAAAGAGTGAAGAGTAATCTATGTTAATGCGCCACTGTCAAGACACATTGAACAAGATAAGTTACCTCTTCAGACAAAGCAATAATATCTGATGTAGGATGAAAAAAATAACTTCCTTTTACTTTAAATGAATTAATTTGATGAACTAACTACTTAAGTTATGGGGTGTTAGTTTTAAACTGCTAGTCATCCAGTTTAGAAGCAAATTACAACACTGAGTCAGTGTTTATATGAATAAAACTCTCCCCTCTATACTAGATTACACTAATGCTTTAAAGAAGGTGGTTAAATTAGCAAGACAAGGCATTTTTACAATAGTACTTAGCAAATACTTTTCATGTGTAGTGGGTACTCAAATTAGGTTCAGAATTCATTTTAGAAGTAAATGTAACTAACAGCACCTTCTGAGCAATAACAATTATTTAACTATAAAATTATATTTAGCTGATTGAACAAACCTCAAGCTCTTCATCCAGTACCACCAGACGTTTATCCTTGTCAATCTTCACTACAACAAAAACATAAGTAAACTATAATTCTAATGTGAACCTGATATACTCATCCTAGTCTCAATCTAGTTTTTGGCTTTTTTAAATTTTTGTGTCCAAATTAAAACATCAAGAAGCAGGATCATAAAACTGATTAAAAGAAAAACTCAATACCAAACACACTGCTATTGGGTCATGTTTGGTTTACAGCCAACTCCATCAGGTTTCTGAGGCTACACATTTTTAAGGGAGGGGACTGTCCATCTTTTCTTCCTTAGAGCAGCTGGTAGACTGAAACTGCCAACTTTGTTTAGCAGCCTGACCTGGTAATTCATGGCCTACTAGCTAGCTTTGCTTTTCAAACAGTCAAGTTTTAAAATCCTTTACCAATATTTCACAACACTTAACTGTATTATTTGGAGACTCAGATGATGCAAACAGCACACAAAAGTAATAACTAAAGACTGGAGACTGTAGCCTACTCAGAGGGACCTCAGAATACAGGCTGGTCACTCTACGTCAAGAAAAATCAGCCGCTGGAACTCTAAGACACAGTTTATACTCTCACACACAAAGGGTTGCCATGAACTGGAATTAACATGACAGCAACTGGTTCATTAGCTTTTACTTCATTACTTAAGAGTTTAATGACAACGCCTTACATTTAATGTGCATATAAATGACTTTGCAGCTCAAATATAACGTCATAACAATAACACAAAGTCTGAAAGGGTGACTGCCATGAAGAGCACTCCCTGTGTACCATAGGGAACTCTGGACGGGTAGTCTGTAGGAACGCACTGCTAACCCAAAACCCTATCTCTCTGGTAGTTCACGCCAAGGAAGAAAGATGTTCAATCTCCTTTCAGGCAATTTACAGCCTTGGAAACTCAATGGAAGGTCAGGCATGAGTTGGTTCCAACTTGACAACAGTATTTTTTTTTAACATGCAACATGGTTTGAACTGCAAAGTAAAAATAAACCAGGTGTGAGGATAGAGAAATTGCCAGATTCTCAGCATCTCGAGCCAAGACTTCATGATGCAGTATCATTATTCTGAGAAAGTGAAATGCAGAAATAACTAGAATCAAATATATGTAACAAAACAATACTAAGTTAAGTCAAAATACTTTTTTGGATAGACTATGTAATTCTCAGGGAATGACTCTTAGCTTACTTATAATGGCAGCATTATTTGTTTCTTTGCGAAAACGAAACTTTCTCAGCTTTTCCACTAAATCTTCAGCAACATCACAAACCACCAAAGATTCACTCTGTAAAAGGGGGGAAAAAGTTATATATTAATAAAGGTACATGTAAAAAATTATAAAGCTTGAAACCCTTTCAAAAGATATAATGACATCTAAAAGCGTTAATTATGTGAAAGCGGTAAAGGGAATCAAGGCAGCACTTAAAAAGAGCTTTTCAGCCTATCAATCATTGGGTCTATATTAGTCAACTGTACACATTTATTCACCTTATATGTATACTTAAACTTTTTTTTTGGCTAAGAAATGACCCATAATAATAGACAATTTCATCATAAATGGAAAAGGAAAAGTCGAGGTCCACTGTCTAACATTTGAAATTAAAGCAGGTATATTTTTTGTTATACTATACTGGAAAAGGAAAATCACAGTATTTTACTTAGAATTAATATATTGGATCACTTTTAGAGGTCATAACTGTGGAAAAAATATACAAGTAACACAAGTATGAAAATTAAATTCCAAGATACCAATGAATGTAGGGTTTTATTAAACAACTGTTATTATAGTTGTTGACTGCCAATGAGTCGAGCACAACTCATATTGACCCTATGAACAAAAGGCCGGAAGCCTTTCTATAACTATCGTGGTTTCTCAAAGTTCACAGAGTTTCGAGAGGCATGTTGTTTAGGAAGTGGATACCACTCCTGCTTCCATTAAACAACTACGGGGATCAAAAAAAAAGGGGTATGAAGGCAACACCAAATAAAAATATAATGAAATATAGAAAATAGAATAGCTAAAGAATACTTTACAAATCATAAAGAAATACTAGAGATCTTCCTCAGAAATCTGTCAAATAAATTAACAAAATCACTTTTATTTTAGTAATGCAAATTTACTGCACAACTCCTGATGGTAAACAAAATAGAAGTCTCTTTTTTCAACATGTAAAATTTCATGTGGAAACCTATACAAAGGTAGAAAGTTTAGCACCGTGAACCCTATTATTCAACTTTAACTATTACAAAAAGCAAAACCCAAACTCTCTGTCATAGTCAGTTTCAACCCTTACTGACCCTATAGACAAAGCAGAAATGCCCTCGTAAGATTTCCAGGGCTGTTAATCTTTATGAAAGCAGAATGTCACAGCTTCTTTTCAAAGTAGCTGTTAGGTTTTGAACCACTAACCTAGCAGTTACCAGAAAGCAATTTACCTGTAGATATTTTAATAGGTATAAGCAAAATGATAGTATATTATTAAAAAGATAAATAAATAACACTGCTCCATTTAAAAAAGTAACAGTAACTTCAGTATCAAATATCCAAAGACTTTTCAAATCTTCCTCATGTTTCAAATTCTATGCAGTTGGTTTGATGAGTTAGCTCTAAATAAGAGTCACAAACTTTTATAAGTGAAACAACAACATAACCTTTATAAGTGCATAATTCCCTTCTTTCTTCAAGGCAATTACAAACACTTCTGAGGCCATTACTAAAAACATACTCATTAAAATGCAATATGGCTTCCAATTTTAAATTAAAATAAAAATTTAATAAGACCTTATGATTATGAGCCTGTGTCGGACACATGTGCATATAGGTGAAGACAGAAATGTTATCAACCTTAAATTGTCCCTTCAATTAAGAACAGAAGTTGAAATGGTGGACAGCACAGGGTAAGGCAGGATTCAGACCCATCGTTCATAATGTCACTGAGTCTCAGTCAATTGGAAGGCACTTAACAACATGCTCTTATACAAGCAGAAAGTTATTTTCCACCAATAAAAAGAACTCATTTCTACTGAGTGGAAACTTACAGCTGACCCTCTAGCAGGTTTTCAGAGGCTGTGAACCACAGAGGAGCGTGCCCGTTTTCCTTCCTCAAAGACACTGGTGGATTCAATCTGCCAGGGAGGTGCTGCCTTTGTGTTAACTGTGTAACCCCCTAGGGACTACATCACTAGAATTTCTAAGCCCACCAAGAGGAACTGCCAGTAAAATAGCATCCTAGTAGGAAATACATACTTCCCTTTTTTAGCTTTCTTTAGAGAAGAAATGATAAATCATATTCAGCTTCTTAAAGCTGGTATCCAACCTATTCCAATTTTCCCTACCTTTCATGAAAGAGAAATTAGAAGACTTAAATTTCCATTGTCTTCAACCAAAGGTAGTGTCCATTATTATAAAAAACAAATATTTTCTATTTCTGTTTATGCAAAGACCAAGATATCAGAAAAGTCCTATATTCCAAGCCCTGATACTTTTGCAATCTTATTATTCTGAGGACCATGTTGTTATATACAATCGAGATGACTACTCAAAGCAACCTTTAAACAATAGCTCTGAACCCTGCCCTATCCTGAGACAGTCTCACTATCAGACACACCTGTCCCAATTGTCAGTCTCCATGTCAATCCATCTTATCTAGGGTCTTCCTCTCCTGCACTGTCCCTCTACCCTTCCAATCAAGATGTCCTTCTCCAAGGACAGGTCCCATGTGACAACATGCCCCCAGTATGTGAAACAAAGTTTCTAAATCCTTGCCTCCAAGGAGCAAAGTGGTTTCACCCTCTCCAGGGCATATCTGTTTGTTCTCTTGGCAGTCCATGTTCAGTATTCTTTTTTAGTACCACAACTCAAAGGCATCAATTCTTCTTCTGTCATCCTTATTCGCTGTACAGCTCTCATATGCATAGCAAGGAACTGAGAAGACCATGGCCTTGATCAGGCACATCTAAGTCTCTAGACTGACACTATTGCTCTTTAGCACTGTGGAGAGGTCCCTGACAGCAGACTGTTAGCAGTTTTTTAGTTCTTGCACTTGTGTGCGGAATATATATTAGTTCTAAACTCCATCCTTTTCCCAGCACTCTGGTGTTTGCTCCCTAGCATATGTGGTTCTAGTAGCCATGATTTGACATCCACACACAACAGAAGGTTCCAGAAGATGGAGTGTTTTATGGTCTAAACATGATGGTCAGGTTCTGGAATGTTTAAGACAGTCCCTTTAGCCACGATGAACATTTCATTATTAAGTGCATCAAGTCTCAAATACTCAGGATACTGGGATAGCTCTTAAGTATCATACTCCGTATGAATATAAAAGAGAAAATGATCCATTTTCCCAAGAAACTTAATAATAACTTGTTTATTAGGGGTTAGACAAAGCCTGAAAACCTGACATGGGGGTGGAGTGAAATAAAGACTGCTTACTGATTATGAAGGCCCTTTCAGGGAAACATCCTCAGATATTGAAGGAACTAAGGTCAACAGTCATTTAAAGTTAAAGGCAAGAGGACCTGAGAAATTAAACAACTGAAAAGGAAACAAAACACAAACAGAACACTGACACACTATGGTAAATGAAATGAATGTCACCAAACAATCTTCATGGAATTGTCAGATGAGAGCCTAACATTGTGTAGTTTACCAAAAATTCAATAAAATCTTAATAATATAAGCAAGTCAAGCGAGAAGATATATTCCCTTCCCCTTTCTCTTTCATTTTCACTACTTCTACTATCATAGGAAGGCCAAAAATTCCTTCCTACAAGAAAAAGGACCCAACGTTTTGTAAGCCAATCCTAATAACTTACAGTTTAGTTGTAAGTTGTAGAGTTGTAAGCCAACTCTAATTGCTTGGAGTTTTGTCTAATTGCTAAGAATAATACCCAATGCCCTGAAAATAACTTTGTATACGAGGCAAATGTTAACATAAAATTAAAGTGGAGAACTGGGCCCAAGTATGCATTTATTGTTTATCCATACAAATAACATTTAATGAAGGTCATGTGCAATGCTAAGTGCTAGGAGTATAATCATATAAAAAGAAATAAATAAATGACATGGTTACTATATTCTGGGAGTTTCTATTATATTTTAGCAGAACACAGATGCATATTTTTAAAAAGTAAAATTGTGTTTGTGGAAAGGGCCCCAAGGAGAGAGACACCATGCTGGCTAAGAATTTATGACCAGGAAAGAATATTATGGTCAAAAAAGGTTTCCCTGAAAAAGCCATGCTCCTTGGAGGTAAAGATGATAAAGCTTCTCCTCATATACTCTGGGCATGCTGCTAGTAGAGGGTACTCCTTAGAGAGGGCCATCATGCTTGGAAAGATAGACTGACACAGTAACTTCAGCATTCAATTCAAATGTATCTAAGACTGTGAGGATGATGCAGGATAGGACGGAGTTCAGATCTGTTATTCTTAAGCTCTCTATGAGTTGTACTTTTGATTCAATAGTATCTAACAACAACAACAACAAAAAAAAAAAAGGCCCCAAACTGCCTGTGCACATAGCACAGCCCAAATAATAAAAAACAAGTATGAATCAGCTTAATATTTCCTATCCAAGAGTATTAAATATACAATAGACTGCTAGGAGAACAAACAGGTTTCTCCTAGAGAGGGTGAAACCTAGCTGCTCCTCAAGAGGCAAGGATTCTGAAGCTTTGTCTGACATACTTTGGACATGCTGCAAAGCAGGACCAGTCCTTGGAGAGGAACGTCATGCTTGGGAGGGTGGAGGGACAGCACGAGAGGAAGACCTTTGATGCGATGGATTGATTCAGTGACTGGGGTAATGGGGGTGGGTATATCAAAGACAATAAGATTTTCACAGGATAGAGCAGGGTTTAGGGCTGTTGTACACAGATAGGGTCGCTATGAGTCGCAGGCGACTAAATGGTACATAAAAACAACCACCAACATACAGAATGTAGGGAGCTCTGGTGGTAAGGAATTGTGCTGTCAACCCAAAAGCATATCATTTGAATCCACCAGCTGCTCTGCAGGAGAAAGATGGGCAATTTCCTCCCATGCACTTTATGGACTTTGAAAACCCACTGGAGGCCAGCTATGGGTTAGTTCCAATCCACTAGTGCTTACCACCACCACCACCACAAAAGAATGTAGCTCTGGTGGTATTATCTGTAGAGTTGTACTACTAATCCAAAGGTCAAGCCTCTCTGGCAGTTAAAATTTACCAGAAGCTCCTTAGAAGAAAGACAGGCAATCTCCTCTCATGCTATTTACAGCCTGAAAACTTCCTAGAGGGTCAGCTATGAGTTGTTCCAAATGGAGTGCAATGAAGGGTCTCTGATACAAGAATATGGGGTCAGATTTTGAGGGAGAATCATAAACCACCTTCATTCGACTGTTTACACAAGCTTGCTTGTTGAAAGTGAAGAGGCCTTAAAATATTGATAAAGATAAAAAACTAGTCTTTTAATATAGACTTAGTTCAACATCTGGAAAAGTACAATTCTCACCACAGGATCAATGAGTATCATGATAAATGGGGAAAAGACTGAAGTTATCAAGGATTTTACTTTACTTGGATCCACAATCAACCTTCACGGATACAGCAGAAATCAAATGACTTGCACTGGGCAATTCTGCTGCTAAGGACGTCTTTAAAGTCCTAGAAGCCAAAAATGTCTGACTCAAGCCATGACATTTTCAACTGCTTCATAAGCATGTGGATGCTGGACAACGAATAATGCTGACTGAAGAATGAATGTCTTTTAGTTGTGGTACTGGTGAAGAGTATTAAATATATATCAACTGTCAAAAGGACAAGCAAATCTGTCTTGGAAGAAGGACAGTCAAATGCTCCTTAGAAGTGAGGACAGTAAGACTTCATCTAACATACTGTGGACATGCTACCAGGAGGAGCCTGTCACTAGAGGAGAATATCAAGAATGGAAAGATGGATAGAGTCAGTAAAAGAAAGGAAGAGCCTCAGTAAGATGGACTGATACAATGCCTGCAACATCAGGCTTAAGCATGGAAGAGATTGTGAGGATAGAGTACAGGACAGGAAAAGGCTTTGTTCTATTTGCACAGAGTCATTTACGAGTCTATGCTGACTCAACAGCATCTAACATCACCACAACTTGAGGCAAGACATGAGGCAAACAAGGCTTGTGGCGGAAAGATCCTGGCTATAAGACTAGAAAGAAGAAATGACACTAATGTGTTTCAAGGAGTGTCTTGAAGGCAAACATTTTTAAAAAGATTCCATTTGATGTTATGCTAATAACTGCTAATGGCAGTTGTTGTTATGTGTCACTGAGGAGACTACAATTCATAGCAAACCTATGCACTATGCAAATCTGTTCTGGGTCAATCTCAGTGCCTCTGACACACCTACCCCAGTTACTGTGTCAATCCATCTCATCCAGGTTCTTCCTCTCCTGAGCCATCCCTCCACCCTTCCAACCGTGATGTCCTTCTCCAAAGACTGGCCCCTCCTGGCAACCTGCTCAAAGTATGTGCGACAGAGCCTCAAAATCCTTGCCTCCAAGGAACAGCTTGGCTTCATCCCCTCCCGGAAGGACCTGTTAGTAATTACATATTAAATAGCACGTGAGAAATTGTGCAATGTCCTTTACAAGGATTTCCATCACGAGTAGTATTATTTTCTTTATTCGGGAAACAAAGTCTTAGAGAGTTAAGTATCTCTCCCAAAGTTACGCAGCTGGTAGAGCTAGCATTCAATCCAACTATCCTGAGTTTCTACAAAGAAGTTGGTGGCAAACCAGAGGGAGGTGAAGGCAAAAAAGGAAAAAGCCACAAAGTTGACTTTAGTTTGAGTAAGAGACTGGATTGTACTATTTTTCAGAATTAGGGATTAAGGAGAAAAGAACAGACTTGAAGACAAATTATATGAATTCTGTGAAGAGCAAATTGAAGCAACTGTGAGGTACACAATTAACTCCCCTCAAATTCAACTCATTGTTGTTGAGTTGGAAAGGACACACAGCTGACCTTCCAGCAGGTTTTTGGAAACCGCATGGGAAGAAACTACCTATCTTTTCCCCTGGGAGAAAGTAGTGGATTCGAACTATCTGGATGGGAATGCAGAAGCAACATCTAAGATCCAAATGGACAAATAATTTTCAAATAAAACCTTCACTCTCACTGATCAGGAATCAACTCATAGCAGACCCCCCAGCAGGTTTTCCAAGGCTGTAAATCACATGGAAGACTCCCGGAGAGTTCTCTCTTGGAGAACTTGGTGGATTTGAACCTCTAGAGAAGCGTGACCTTTGGGTAGCAGGGCAACACCCTGTGACTATGCCAACAGAGCCTAGGAAGCTTCAAAGAGATAGACATTAAAACCATGATTTTAAGTTAGAAAGGACAGAGCAAGGCATATCCAAGGTAAAGAGACCAAGAAAAGTAGAAGGAAAACAAAGATTTCCACATCTCAGATGCCACGGGGATTGCATGAAGGAAGAGAATGCTTCACAAAGAAGGACCGCCAATGGCATAAAGGTTAAGCAAGTGGTGAACTGAAAAAGTCCAGTGGCTTTAGGGACTAGAATAAGATCTGTTTGATGCAGATGGGTTGAGATGTGTGAGAGATCAAAAATAGGGCCTTTGTTTCCAATAAGAGAATCCTGCGTATCCTTAAGAAGCAATGCAATTGCTTGGTGCAATTATTAAAACACTGATAATGAAAAGGCTCCAGGCACTCTGTGGGAGAAAGACTCTTCTGTCGATTTACAGGCTTGGAATACCTAAGGGTAGTTCTTCCGAAAGAGAAGAGCTTCATGATTCTGGTCTATAGACCAGAATCAACTAACTGGAAGATAGTGGGTAGTTCTGGAGCACACTTAAAAAAATCGACTGGAAGGATCCATAAGATCTTCGTCAGACAACTGATTTAAGACTCCACTTTGATTTTTGAGCGCGATCATACACCCCAAATGGAAGTTACAACCCCTAGGCCCAATGAAACACTTGAAAGGCCAAGCACTAAAGCTTTGAATCAAAAGGTTTCCTACTGGGAAGAGGGCAAGGAGAAGGAGAACTCTTCAGAGGCTGGTCAGGGAAAAGAAGAAGCAAATCCTAAAGCAAGACCGAGGGATGAACTCCGAATTGGAGCCCCTCCCTCAAAGGCGAAGGGGGCTCAGCGGCGCCTCTCGGGCCCGGGCCCAGCCCTGGTGGGCTAATCGGCGCGTGGAGAAGCCTCCTGCGGGGCCTGATCCCTCTCCTCTCCGACCCTTCAGCTCAGAGACGGGATCCCCCCGGAGGGGACCTGCGAGGGCAGTGCAGCCGCCCCATCTGCGGCCGCACCTGACGCCTGGATCAGGGGGAGAGGCGTACGGCCCTCAGCCGACTCGAGGATACCGCCCTTGGGGGAGGTGGTGGGTTGGCCGAGGCCAAGTCTCTGGCTTTGGGCACCGGCCAGCAGCAGGGAGGAAGCAGTCGCCGTCCCACCCTGGGCGCTGCCCGCCACGACCGATTCCAGGAAAACCCAGTTCGCGGGCCCAGCCCTCCGGCCCCCGCCTTCGCCAGGGCAACTCACCATTTTCCTTCCGGCCGTCAGCAGCCTCTCGCCTTCCCTCTGGCCCCTTTAAGAATGGCACCACAGCCGCCTCCCTTCCTGCTCCAGCGCGGGGAACAGCCTCCGTCTCTCAACGCAGCCGCCGCGGATCATCAGCACGTGATGACGGACGGCGGCCGACGCGGCTCAAAATCAGACAAGCGCCTGCTTTCTCCTTGTGCCCTCTAGAGGAAGATGTTCCTCGTAAATAAAAGTGGAATAATAGAAAAAGCTGGTTCTTGGCTTCTATTCATTTTCCTCTAGTTTCTAAGGGCCGGCCCTCCTGAAAATATGCCCAAAATATGTGAGTCGATGTTTCACCATCCTTGCCTTTAAGTAGCACCCTAGCTGCACTTCCTCCAGGGGAGATTTGTTTGTTCTTTTGGAAGGCCATATTGAAGGCTATAGTCTGATTTTCTGCATCAGGTGTTTCAAGTCATCTTCACTTCCTGTGAGAAAGATTGTGTGTCATCTGCATTGTTGATGAGTCTTCCTCCAATCTTGATGCCACATTCTTCTTCATATAGTCCAGCGTTCCTTATTTATTTGCTCAGAATACTGATTGAATAGGTACAGGAAAGGATACAAACCAGATCCACACCTTTCTTGATTTTTGAAACACATTGCGCTCACTTTTTCTGTTGGAATAATTACTTCTTGGTCCACGAAGAGGTTTCGCATGAGCAAAATTAAGTGTTCTGAGATCCTGACTCTTCTAAAATTAATTTAGCTATAATTTGTTATAATTCACACAATAAATGCCTTTGCATAGTCGACAAAACACTAGTAAACATCGCTCTGTTATTCTCTACTCTTGGCTGAAATCCATTTGATATCAGCAATGATATCCCTCATTCCATGACCTCTTCTAAACCCAGCTTGAATTTCTGGCAGTTCCCTGTTGAATTGCTATTCCAGTAGGTTTTTTAATGATCTTAAGTAAGATTTTAATTTAATATGGTTGTTGTGTGCTGTCGAGTCGTTTGCGATTCATAGCCACCCTATGTACAAGAGCCCTAAACCCTGCTCTATCTTGTGCCAACCTCATTGTCTCTGACACACCTACTTCCATTACCCAATTACTGAATCGATCCATCTCATCAAGGGTCTTTCTCTCCTGCACCGTCCCTCAACGCTCCCAAACATGATGTCCCTCTCCAAGGACCAGTCCCTCCTTACAACATGCCCAAAGTATGTCAGAGGAAGCTTCAGAATCCTTGACTTCAAGGAGCAGCCCAGCTTCACTCTCTCCAAGACAAACATGTTTGTTCTCCTAGCAGTCCATTGTATATTCAACACTCTTCTCCAGCACCACAGCTCAAAGACATCAATTCTCTTTCTATCATCCCTATTCACTGTCCAGCTCTCTGATGCATAGCACGCAATTGCAAAGACTATAGCGTTGCTTTTCAGTACTCTGGAAATCTAACAGCCAACTTTCCCAATGCAATTCATCTCCTGATTTCCTGGCTGCTGGTACCAAGACTGTCGACTGTGGAGTCAAGCAAACTAAAACTGTTAAGTATCTCAATCTCTTCACCACCCATACTGAAGCTGCCAATTTGCCCAGAGGTGAGAGTCTTTGTTTTCTTGATGTTGAGCTTCAATCCATATTGAAGGCTGCAGTTCTTGACCTTCTGCAGCAAGCGCTTCAGGTGCTCTTCAGTTTCAGCAAACATTTACAGACATTTAGTTTTAACCCAGTGGTTCAGCAAAAAAAAAAAAAAACCCCAAACAAAAAACCGGAAGATCCTTAATGAGATGGGCTGACATGATCATGGCTGCAACTAAGGGCTCAAGCCCAGCAGTGATGCAAGATCAGGCGGGGTTTCATTCTATTGCACATAGCATTGCTATGAGTCAGAACCCATTTAATGGCATCTAACAACAACTACACCTAACAAATTATATAGCTAATGTTGAGAAGAATCAGGAAGATTCAAAAGAAGGTGGAGTCAATACATAGACACTATACCAAAAAGAATTGGCTTTTTTTTTTAATTTTTGAAAAATTTTAGGAAGTGCCATATGAACAAGAGACAATGGTAATGAAGGAAGAAGATGAAGACATCAAAGCATTGGCAAAAAAATCAATAGAATATGATACCAATTGACATGTTTAATCTAACAGATATAGCCCTGGATGTGCTCACCAGTTTATGCCAGGAAATTTGGAGGACAGCTGCCTGGCTGACTGGCTAGAAGAGAGATCCATATTTGTTCCCATTCCCAAGAAAGGTGATCCAATAGCATGTGCAAATTATCAAGCAATACCTTCAATATCACATGCAAGCAAAATAGTGCTTGAGTTCATTAAAGAATGGCTAGAACAGTACATAGAAAAAGAATGGTCAGAAGTTCAAGGAGGATTATGAAGAAGCAATGGCAGCAGGGATATCATTGACGATTTCAGATGGATCTTGGTTGAAAGTAAAGAATAACAGAAAAATGCTTTATTTACTATGAAAGGAATGTGGCTGTGTGAACCATAACAAATTATGGCTAACACTGAAGAATGGGAATCCAGAACAATTAATTGTGCAAAACCTATTGATAGACCAAGAGGCTGTTGTGCAAACAGAGCAAGAGAACACTATGTGGTTTAAAATTAAGAAAGATATGCTTCAAAGTTGTATTCTCTTTTCATACTTATTTAATTTGTATGGTGAGTAAATTATTTGAGAAGCTGGACTCTTTGGAGAAGAATGTTATATCAAGATAGAAGGAAGACTCATCAATAACCTGTGTTATGCATATGACACAATATTGCTTGCTTTATGTGAGGAGGACTTGAAGCATTTGCTGCAGAAAATCAAACACTGCAGCTTCCCACATGGATGGTGTCTCAACATCAAGAAAACAAAAATTCTCATCCCTGGACCAACAGACAGCATCATGATAAATGAAGAAAAGATTGAAACTGTAAACAACTTCATTTTATTTGGATCCACAATCAATACCTTCGGTACCAGCAATCAGGAGATTAGGAGACATATTGTACTGATAGAGTCTGAAGTCAGGGACCTCTTCACATTATTGAAGAGCAATGATAATAGTTTGAGGACTAAAGTATGCCTAATTCAGACCATAATCTTTCCAATCTTTTACTATGCATCTATAAACTGGACAATGAATAAGGATGACAGAAGAATAATTTATATATTTGAGCTGTTGTGTTGAAGAAGAGTACTGAATGTGCCTTGGAATGCCAAAAGAACAAGCTAATATGTCTTAGAGAAAGTGCAGACAGATTGCTGTTTGGAGGCAAAGATGATAAAGCTTCATTTCACATACTTGAGGAATGTTGCTAGGAGAGGGTATTCCTTAGAGAGGAACATAATGCTTAGAAAGGTAGAGGGTTAGCAAATGAGAAGACTTTCAACTAGATAGATTGACACAGTGACTGCTGCAATGGGCTTGAGTGTCAAAAATTGTGAGGATGGCACAAGATAGGCCAAGGTTCAGATCTATTGTCCATAGAGTTGTTATGACTTGTAGTAGACTTAATGGCTCCTAACAATAACAACAACTATGGATGTATCTACTAAATCAGAAATTCTATCTATTGAAATGAGGTTTGGAAATGTCATTTTGGGTGGTTTATTTCAGGGGGGGAAATGTTTCATATTGTTTCCAAGTACTTTTTCTGTCATAAAAATAGCCCTTCAAGTGCTCTATAAGAATAAATTAAAAAACTCAAGAACTCATCAATGTTAAGCTGTGTTGAGGTTATGAAAGTGTATGTTGTCTCAGGGAGAGTTTTAACCAAAATACAAGATTCCAGATAATTAATAATGGAGTATTCAAATAAAAACAAACTAATGTCAGTTTAAACAAAACCGTTATTTTTCTATTTGTAAGTTTGCTAAACCTTGTTTGTATTTTTTCCATTTTCCTTCATTGACCAAATAGTTACTAAACGCTCATTAATTGATCAAATTCTAGTCAGTGTACTGAAGATTATCCAAAAACAACTGAAACAACACATCAGCAGAGAACTGCCAGAAGTCCAGGCTGGGTTTAGAAGGGGTCGTGGTACTAGGGATATTGTAACTAATGTTAGATGGATCTTGGCTAAAGCAGGGAATACCAGAGGAATGTATATGTGTTTCATTGACTATACAAAGGTGTTTGACTCTGTGGATCATAACAAACTGTGGCTGAATCTCAGAAGAATGGGAATCCCAGAACACTTGATCGTGCTAATGAGAAACCTATACTTGGACCAAGAGACAGTCGTCAGAACAGAGCAAGGAAACACTGCATGGTTCAAAATTGGGAAGGGCGTGCACCAGGGATGTGTCCTGTCTCCATACCTTTTCAACCTGTATGCAGAACAGTTTAGATTATCTAGGAAGCTGGGCTCTAGGAGGAGGAATGCGGGGTCAAGATTGGTGGAAGATCTATCAACAATCTGCGTTATGCAGATGACACAACCCTGCTTGCTGAAACTGAGGAGGACCTGAAGCGCTTCTGCAGAGGGTCAAGGACTGCAGTCTCCAATATGGATTGAGGCTCAATGTCAAGAAGACAAAGATTCTCACCACTGGATCAATTGGCAGAATCAGGATGGATGGTGAAGAGATTGAGATTGTTCACAGCTTTAGTCTGCTTGGCTCCACAGTCAACACTCTCAGCAACTGTAGCAGGAAATTAAAAGGCGTATTGCTATGGGAAAGTGTGCTCTTAGGGACCACTCCAAAGTATTGAAGAGCAATGGTGTCTCTCTGGAGACGAAGGTGCGTCTGATACAGGCCATGGTCTTTGCAATCACTTGTTATGCATCAGAGAGCTGGACAATAACTAAGGAGGATGGAAGGAGAATTGATGCCTTTGAGCTATGGTGCTGGAGAAGAGTATTGAGGGTACAATGGACTGCTAGGAAAACAAACAGATTCATCCTGGAAAGGGTCAAACCGGGCGGCTCCTTGGAGGCAAGGATTCTGAGGCTCCATCTAACATACTTTGGACATGTTGTAAGGAGGGACCAGTCGTTGGAGAGGGACATCATGCTTGGTAGGGTGGAGGGATAGCACAGGAGGGGAAGGCCCTCTATGAGGTGGATTGATTCAGTGACTGGGGCAATTGGGATGGGTGTATCAGAGATGGTGCGATTGGCACAGAACAGAGCGGAATTTAGGGCTGTTGTACATAGGGTCGCTATGAGTCGCAAGCGACTGATGGCACATAACAACAACAACAGTCAGTGTATGAGATTCATGACAAGTTTATTACCCTCCTGGATCTGACATTCTAATGGGAGGAGAGTGACCATTAATAAACATAGAACATTAGTAAACAATATTGTGTGTAGGAGAAAGTAATTATTAAACAGATATTAAATAGATTATTTATTTATTGTGGTCTGCATTAGGAAAGGGGCAGCTTGTAAAAAGCATAGGTGCAGCCTCAATTGACTTCCTTTAAGTCCACAAGAGAGAATAATTCCCATTCCCAACATCCACAGCACAAAACCTGCTCTTGCTAGGTCAGGCAAGCCCCTTCCATTCCTGCATCTACTTCTACCAATTCTAAGGCGAATTGTTTCTACAATGGTTCTCTCGCTCCTCTGAAACAAGGTCAACTAATCTGTTGCGGGGTCCACACAGAACTCACGGAATTGTGCTCATGTTTATAAAGTTTATTAAGGAAGTCAAGGGGTTACAATTCAGGTTGGAATCAGGATATAATTCTTCAGTTAGGACAGCTTCTCAGGTGTATTTGGAGGCCCTTTGACCTTCAGCCTCTTGACTTTAGGCCAGTGTTAGAAAGTTCTCTTAGGGATGTGAGCCCTGCCTCACAGAGCTGTTTAGTTCCTGGTTACAGAGGTCCATAATGTCCCCAAACGCCAGTCTATAAAAGGTTCCCCATCACCCTAATCCCTACCAGCCTTTCTCCCACAGACTCTGAGATGCGCAGGATTGAGCATCATCTGGATGTTATCTCAGGTCCCTGGTTCTCACAATGTAGGTAAGGGTTTTTTGGTTTTGTTTTTACATTTTCTTTTATTTTATTAATTTTAATGAACATTTACAGAGATTCTGGATTTTCATTCATTCATTGTTGCATTTTTCTCCCTGCTCATCCCTCCCCCCTCTCAGTTTTCTCTTTGAAAAGTGAAATTAAAATTCCTTCATTGGTAAAAAAAAAAAAAAAAGTTCTCTTAGTTCTAACAGTAAGGCCCTGACTCTGGCTCTGTGGGCAGCAGTCCCAGGTCAGTTTTGTTTCACTTCAATTTTTGGTTCTCCTCTGCTGCTGTGTTGCCTCGATCGCAATCCATCTCAGTCTCACACAGAAATCTGTGTGTGTGTGAATTCCCGAAGATCATGAGCTGCATTCTCTGCTTATCTTTTAGTAGTAGTAGTGAGATTCTCACCCTCTACCTGTAAATCTGCTCAATTTAAGCAGGACCAATCCACTCACTAGTAGTCTACACACACTATTTGCATATTCCCACACAACCATATGGTGAAAAGAAAAAAACCAATGGCTAAGAAAGCCATTTTGTAAAATCAGCCAACAGCTACACATCTGAATAAAGATTTTTTTTTTAACAAACATGTTTTAACCTTGTAAGGTTGTGACTCTCTGGAAGAGTAGTCCTGGTAAGGGAATAGCCAAGCAAAGGTCTTGAAACAGGACCATGCATGCTATTTCAGGAAACAAGAAGGCAGCCAAATGACTGGATAGATGAGATCATAGAAGATTTACAGAGCTGGATTGTGTATGAGATCATAGAGGATTTACAGATCTGGATTGTGTAAGGTTTTGTAATTATCTATAAGGACCTTGGGGTTTTTTTACTCTGGGTGGAAATATTATCATATATTTTACTCTTGTCATTGTTCACTGTCATAGAGACTGATCCAGTACTGTCCTCATGACCATGTACCATTCAGACTATTTACTTATTTGTAATCCATAGAGTTTATTTCTTTTTTTTTTTTTAAATGTAGATTTCCAGGTCTTTGGAGGAGTACTGCTTGGCCAGCTGACTGGAAGAGATTGATATTTATTTCTATTCCTAAGAAAGGTAATCCAACAGAATGTGCAAAATATTCAATATATTTTTCACATTCATTTCATTAAATTTCAATATCACATGCACGTAAAATACTGCTGAGGATCATTAAAAAATGGCTAGGATTTAGAAAAGGCTGTGGTACCAGGAATATCATTCCTGATATCAAACAGAGCCTGTCTAAAAGCAAAGAATACCAGAAGAATGTATAGTTATGCTTTATTGATTATGAAAAGGCATTTGACTCTGTGGATCATAACAAATTATGGCTAACACTGAGAAGAATTGGAATCCCAAAACACTTAATTGTGCTCAAGCAAAACTATACCTAGACCAGGAAGCTCTTGTGCAAATAGAGCAAAGGAACACTGCATTGCTTAAACTCTAAGAAAGGCATGCATCAAGGTTATGTCCTAGGGGAGCTCTGGTGGCCTAGTGGCAAGAAGCTGCAACTACAGTCCCAGAGGTGCATGGTTCGAATCCACCAGATGCTCTGCCGGGGAAGGAGGGGCAATCTCCTCCTGTACCAGTCAGATCTGATTTGACGGTACACGCACACAAAAAGAATAAAATTTAAAAAAAATAAAAAAAGTTATGTCCTGACTCTATTCTCATTTAATCTTTATGCTAAGCAAATTATTGGAGAAGTTGGACACTATGAAGAAGAATGCGGCATCAGGGTTGGAGGAAGACTCATCAATAATCCGTATTATGAAGATGACACAACCTTGCTTGTTGAAAGTGAGGAGTACATGAAACACTTGCTGCAGAAGGATCAAACATCTTCAACAAGGATTGCATCTCAATGACAAGACCAAAAATGTCTCACCCCTGTGCTGATAGACAACATTGTGATAGATGGAGAAGAAGGAAATGGTCAATAACTTCATCCCACTTGGATCTATAATCAATACACTTGGTACCAGCAGTCAGGAGATCAGGAGACATAATAATGTACTGGGAAAGTATCTAATCAGGGGCCTCTCCAAATTATTAAGGGGCAAAGATGTTAGTTTTGGGGGAGCTCTGGTGGCCTAGTGGCAAGAAGCTGCAACTACAATCCCAGAGGTGCACGGTTTGAATCCACCAGATGCTCTGCCGGGGAAGGAGGGGTAATCTCCTCCTGTACCAGTCAGATCTGATTTGATGGTACACGCACACAAAAATAATAATAATTTT
>NW_006399890.1:4731116-4738660 GCF_000299155.1 Elephantulus edwardii | reverse complement strand
AAAAACTCCCTCATTGGTACACAATCCCCCACCCCGGCACCTCCCCAAACCCCACCCTCTACCCCCAAATATAATCCACTCTGCAACCCTCATTACATACTCCTACGATAAAAATAATGCCCTAAAATATAATACTTTTAGACTATTCTCTCCCCCATAGACTTCAATGATCTTTTCACTCATTTGCTATACATCTAAGAGCTGGACAATGAGTAAAGATGACAGAAGAAGAATTGATGTCTTTGAACTGTGGTATTTGAGAAGAGTATTGAATTTCCATAGACTGACAAAAGAGCAAGCAAATATGTGTTGGAGAATGCGCATGCAGAGTGCCCTTTGGAAGTAAGGATGCCTAAGTCACATCTTCATGTTTTGGGCATGATACTAGAGAAGCTATTCCTTGAAGAAGGATACCATTCTTGGAAAGATGGGGGTGTCAGTGAAGGAGAGACACTCAACCAAGTGCATTGCCACAGTGACTGCAGGAATGCACTTGGGTGTTTAAAAGATTTTGAGGATGACACAGAATAAGACAGAGTTCAGATATGTTGTTTTTAGGGTAACTATGAGTCGAACTCGACTCACCTGCATCTAACAACAGCAGGTTTTCTTTGTGATCTCTTAGTTTAGAAACTCTCTTGAAATCTGTCTAGTATCAGTGCAGCAGGCAAGACTCTTCTGAACTCCTCTAAAATTGAGTGATAGCTATTAGCTGCAGATCAAATCCAGGTCTCCAGTATGAAAGGTTAGAATTCTACCCCTGACTCCAATGTCATAACTTTTGGCAGAATCATTCTGATTCTTTTAAAAGGATCATTCTGTTACTATGTTAAAAATAAATTGTACGGATAGAGGAACATCCAAAGCTTGCAAAAAAGGAGCAAGCACTCTGCCATCTCTCTTTTTAATACGCTACAACTGAAGCCTCTGGACAGAGAGAAAAGCTACTATTTGAGGACTTTGAGTAGTAGATGATGACAAAACAGCAATAGATTTGGGAGAGAGGTGACACATGAAGAGTGGCCAATGTGCTGTTGCTGACTTGTCTAGCTCTTTCCGTCTTCCTTTCTGCCTAACTTTAACGTGATAAGAGGCCAGACCAGGGAAATGCCTGAAGCTTAGAGACCACAGGAAAACCTCCTAGAGAAACGCAACTGGTTAGCCAGGGAAATGGAAAAGGGGGCACATAGTAACAGGAAGAATTCTCCTTCCTTCCCCCCCACCCCCACTGTTTCTCCCGGCTCACCCTTACTTGTCACCAGTCGTGTTGTCATGGTAACAGGAGCTGCAATCCTGCAGAAAATTAAAACCTTCAGAGAAAACCCATCATTTTAAATAGAGGAACTGAGAAAAAGGCTCAATGTGGTATAAAGAATGAGAGGATATATCTGTGGGGTTCCCCCTCCTATCACAGCTTTAATCATGAGTTACTGGGGAGAGACAGATAAGAGACAATTGAGGAGGGCCCATCTTTTGGACCAGAGGAACATGAGAAAAAGGACTTCTGGGAACCAGAATGTAGAGGAAACCCTGGAGAGGAAAGTTTGAACTGAAACTACTCTGGGCACATACCCAAGTTCTACCTACACAGAGCACTCTTGAAAATGCATAGTCAAGACTTTGAAAATGAAACTGCCCCTCTGAATAATGATTCAGGTTTTAGATCTAATGTTCATAAGGTCATTAAGAGTTACAGTTGACTTGATGGCACATAAAAGAACAACATAGGCTGTTGTTAAAACCTTAGAACTATATATCCATCTGTGAATTTTACTGTTTGTAAGTTATAAATTATTTTTTTAAATGTTAAAAAAGAGGAAATGAAATAAAAAGCAGGGAAGCTATTATAATAATCAAGGTGGATAGAAATTCAGCGAAAAGCTGATTTGGACCATATCTTGTTGTTATGTGCCATTGAGTTGCTTGTGATTCATAGTGACCCTATGCACAATAGCACCAAATCTTGTCCTATCCTAAGTCAATCTCGTTATCTCTGACACACCTACCCCCGTTACCCCAGATAACTGTGTCAATCCATCTCCTCCAGAGTCTCCCTCTCTTGGGCTGTCCCTCTATCCTTCCAAGCATGATGTCACTCTGCAAGGACCACTTCCTCCTGGCTACATGCTAAAAGTATGCAAGACAGAGCTTCAAAATCCTTGTCTAAAGGAGAAACTTGGTTTCACCATCTTCAAGACAAATCTATTTGTTCTCTTGGCAGTTCATGGTGTGCTTGATACTCTTCTCCATCACTACAATTCAAAGGCATCAATTCTTCTGTTATCCTTGGTCATTGTCCAGCTATCTCATACACAGCAAGCAACTGCAAAGACCATGGCCTGGATAAAGCGCACTTTAGTCTCAATACTGATACTGTTGCTCTTTAGCACTCTGAAAAGGTCCGACAGAGATTTTCCTAAAACAATTGATCTTTTGATTTCCTGACTAATGGTGCCAAGAGTGTTAATTGTAGAACCAAGCAAGCTGAAATTGTTAACAATCTCAATCTCTTCTCCATGCATCATGGTGCTGCCACTTGGCCCTGTGGTGAGAATCTTTGTCTTCTTGACATTGAGTTTCAGTAGCGATTTGATATGAAGGGCCTGGAGACAATATAGAACGTTCTATATTAGGTTTTCTGAACCTTGGCAATACTGGCATTTGAAACTTTACAATTTTTTTTTGTAGTGGAATGCTTTTTAGCAGCATCATTGGACTCTACCCACAAGATGGCAGTAATAACTCCTTAATGGTGACAACCAAAAATGTCTTCAGACTTTGCCCATTATCTCCTTGGAGATGGTGAAATCACCCCTACTGGAGAACTACAGCTTTTCTTAACCAGAGGTCACAGGCTAAAAGTCTCATTGACAAATGTCTGTTCTTTTGGAGTAGGTTCAGGTAGCTTTTTGCCACCTAAACTACACAAACTCAACATCTAACACCAGGAGAATATTACACAAAACTTGGAAGTTTATCAGGATATAAAGAGTTAAACTATTAAATTCTACTAAGGTAATAAGGCAGAATTCTTATTATTTCTATCATCAATGGCATCACATCTAAGTTGTTTGTTTAGTTCTTTTTAGCTGTGATTGTTTCAAAAGTTAAAATTTGAAGTTATGACATTTTCTGATCTTCATACCACTTTCTGGTATCATCAAGTTACCTAAGAGTCACAACAGCCACATGAACGAGAAACTGGAACCTCTCCCTAGCTTTGCCATCCTCGAGAGCTCTGCCATACTCTAGCCCATTGTTGTATATTGTGTGTTAATCCATCTCATTGAGGATCTTCCTCTTTCACCTAGCCTGTATCTTTCCCAACACCTTTACCCAAAGATTGGCCACTCCTGGTACCACTTCTAACATATATGAGGTTTCTCTGTCCTTGCCTCTAAGAAGCAACCTACTTGCACTTCTTCTAAAATAAACTGGTTGGGTTTTTTGGCAGTCTATGGACATTCAGTACTCTTCACTAGCACTGTAGCTAAAAGGAATGAATTATTCTTCATTCTTCCTGATTCATTGTTCAATTTTAAATGTATAGGCAGCAATTGAAAAGACCTTGACCTAGATCAGGCTTACTTTAACCTTTCAATGGACATCCTCACTTGTTAGCACTTTAAAGAGGTCCTTAACATCAGATTTTCCCAGTGTAACACATCCCTTGATTTCTTGGCTGCTACTGCCATAAGTTCTTGGATGAAGTTGAGTCTATTCTATATAAATTTAAAAAAAACCCACAAAACACCCCAAAAGTATATTTGATGTATTAAAAACTAATGACAAAAGACCAGATGAAATGTGGGATTACATCAAGCAAAAGGTCATTACAAAGGCAAAAGAGAAAGAAAAGACGAAAATGACTGTCAGAAGAAACTCTGAAAATGGCACTAGAATGTAGAGAACACAAAACAAAGTGGAAAAATGCAGAAGTAAAGGAGATAAATATTTCAAAGGCAATTCAAGAAGACAAAGCAAAGTATTATACAAAATGTGCAAAGAGCTGGAATTTAAAAAAAAAACCAACTAAAAAGGAAGAATACGTTTGACATGTCCAAAGCTGAAAGGCCAGAAGAATAAATTCAAGCCTCAAGTTGCAAAACTGAAAGATTCTGTGGACAAAATCTCGAATGACATATGAAAGTAACAAAGGCAGATGGAAAGAATACACATAGTAATTGTGACAAAAAGAATTTAGGATACCAAATCATTTCAAGAAGTAGCATATGATAAAAAACCTAAAATCAAGAGTAGTTAAGGAAGAATTTCAAGTTTCAATGAAAGCATTGGCAAAAAATAAGACCCTAGAAATTGATAGGATATTAATTGACATGTTTCAACAAATAGATGCAGCCCTAAACTTGCTTACAAGACTATCTCAAGAAATTTGGAAGACAGCTTACCTTGCCAACTGACGGGAAGAGAGTCATATTTGTTCCTACTTAAAAAAAAAAAGTGATCCAAGAGTATGGTGCACCTGATTTAGACCATGGTCTTCTCTTTTTTTATTTATTTTATTTCATTATTTTTTGTGTGTACCGTCAAATCAGATCTGACTGGTACAGGAGGAGATTATTCCTCCTTCTCCAGCAGAGCACCTGGTGGATTTGAACCGTGCACCTCTGAGACTATAGTTACAGCTTCTTGCCACTGGGCCACCAGAGCTCACCGACCATGGTCTTCTTAATTGCTTCACACTGGAGGCTCCAAACCAGAGATTCTTAGGCAGGACTCAACTGACTTTTAAATACAAATGCCTGCCCACCAGGTCCTGATTGGTTTAAACAAGAGGCCTCCAGCCCACAGCTGTCTGGCCAACATATTGGAAGAGGTCCATATTTGTTCCCATTCTCAAGAAAGGTGATGCAACTGAATGTGTAAACTATTGAACAATATCATTAATATCACATGCAAACAAAATACTGCTGATGATAATTCAAAACTAGCTAGAACAGTACATACATGTACTGCCAGAAGTTCAAGCAGGATTGAGAAGAGGCTGTGGCACCAGGGATATCATTGCTAATGTCAGAGGGATCCTAGCTGAAAGTAAAGAAAACAAGAAGAATATCTATTTCTGCCTTATGGACTTTGCAAAGGCCTTTGACTGTGTGGATCATAACAAGTTGTGGCTGACATTGAGAAGAATGGGAGTTCCAGAACACTAAATTGTGCTCATGTGAAACCTACACCTGGATCAGGAGGCTGTTTTGTGAACAGAGTAGAGGAACTAAAATTAAACATGGCCTAAAATTAAGAATGAAGAGTGTTGGGTTTGTATTCTCTCTCCATTTAATCTGTATGCTGAGCAAATTACTCGAGAAGCTGGATTCTATGAAGAGGAATGTGATGTCTGAATTGGAGGGAGACTCATCAGTAACTTCTGTTAAGCAAATGACACAACCTTGCTCACTGAAAAGGAGGAGAAATGTCAAGAAAACAAAGATTCTTACCACCGGACCAATAGGCAACATCATGATGGATGGAGAAGAGATTGAAACTGTCAACAACTTCAACTTACTTGGATCTACAATTAACACCCTTAGTAACAGCAGTCAGGAGATAAGGAGACACATTGTACGGGAAAAGTTTGCAGTTTGAGACCTCTCCAAATTATTGAGGAGTAATGTCAGTTTGAGGACTAAGATGTGTCTGACTCAGCCATAGTCTTTCCAATCACTTGCTATGCATCTGAGAGCCGGATATGACAGAAGAAGAATTGATGCCTTTGAATGGTGATGTTGGAGAATAGTGCTGAACATCCCAAGGACAGCCAAAAGAACACACAAATATGTAACAGGTAGGGTGCAGCCATAATGCTTTTTGGAAGCATGAATGATGAGGCTATGCCTAACATCCTTTGGACATGCTGCTAAGAGGAGCTATTCCTTGGAAAGGGACATGATGCTGGAATGGTGGAGGGTCAGCGAAGGACAGGAAGACCCTCATCCAGGTAGATTGACATGGTTAAATGTCTCAATGGGCTCTTGGGGTTCAGGAAGTATGAGGATGGCACAGGATAGAACAGGATTCAGATATCTTGTTCATAGGGTTGCAATGAGTTATACTCGACTACATGGCACCTAACAGCAACAACTTCTTAACTGCTTGCTACGAATCTGAAAGCTAGACAACTAAGGTTGACAGAAGAATAACTGATGCCTTTAAATTGTGGTATTTGAGATGAGTATTGAATATCCCATGAACTGCCAAGAGAACAAACATGTATGTTCTGGAGAAGAGTGAAACCAGGATACTCCTTAGAGGCAAGGATGGTAAAATTCCGGCTCACATACTTTGGATACATTGTTAGGAAGGGCTAGTCCTTGGAGAAGGACGTCATGGTTGGTCAGTGTAAGAAAGAAACACCCTCAACGAGATGAATTGACACACTGACTGTAGCAATGGGCTCAAATGTGTCAGAGATGGTGAGGAAGGTACAGGATAGGGCAGGGTTCAGATTCTTGTTCCTAAGATTCCTATGACTCAATGCCACATAGCAACAATAAACTGTAGAAATTATAAAACAATATCATTAATATCACAAGAAAGTAATATCTTGCTGAAGATAATTAAACAATTCTTGAAACAGTACATCATTAGGGAACTGCCAGTAATGCAAGTTGGATTCAGAAGAGGCAGTGGTAGTCTATAACATTTTTTTTTTACTTCAGTAGCAGTCAAAAAAAATCAAGAGACATGTTACATTAGGAAAATTTGCTGTCAAGGACGTCTCCAAAGTGCTGACAATGATATCATTTAAAGACTGCAAGCCATGGTATTTTCAATTGTTTCCTGTGCACATGAAAATTGTTGTTGCTGTGTGCAGCTGAGTGGAAACCAACGCATAGCTGACCTTCTGATGGGTTCTCAGAGCTAGTAAATTGCACAGGGGAGAATGTCCATTCTTCTCCAGTGGAGCAGCTGGTAGATTCAAACCTTGTGCCTTTGAAATTGCAGCGCAGCTTCTTACCACTCACTAGGCCACCAGAACTCCCTAAATAGGACAATGAGCGAGGGTGACAGAAGAATCAAAGCCTTTGAACTGTGTTGTTAGAAAAGAATATGAAATATCTCATGGTTGCCAAAAGAACAAACAAGTTTTCTTGGAGGGAGTTCTCCTTACTTAGGGTGATTCTGAGACACAAGAATGGAGAAACATCATCTCATATATTTTGGACATGTTGTCAGGAGGGACCAGTCCTTGGAAAAAAACACATCATGGTGGGAATGATGGAGGGTCAGAGAAAGAGAGGAGGATCCTCAATAAGATAGATAGTGACTGTAACAATGGGCTAGAGTGTAGCGGAGTACTCGAGGATAATGCAAGGTAGGACACAATTTAGATCTGTGGTTCATAGGGTGATTACAAGTTATATTTGATTACATAGCACCTAACAACACTATCATGGGTGTTGATTTTTGGATCCAAGTAAAATGAAATTGTTGACAAGATAAATCATGACAGTACATTCTTATCGTTGTCTCTACAAGAAAGATAAATTTATCATTTTAGGAAAAACTGTAGAAAATAAAAA
>NW_006399890.1:4694763-4728850 GCF_000299155.1 Elephantulus edwardii | reverse complement strand
ATTAATCAGAACTGGCTTTGACAAGCACTGTGGCAATTGGACAATTAAAACATACATGGGGGGGGGAAGAAGAACGAATTGGGGATGAGGGTGGAGAAAACAGTGCAACAATGAATGAATGAAAACCCAAAATCTCTGTAAATGTTCATTAAAACTAATAAAATTTAATTTAAAAAAAAACCCCAATCTTTAGTTCCTAAAAGAGTTTTTTCCCCCAATCCCAAGAAACACTGAAATAGTAAGGTACTGCTAAGTGAGAAAAGTTTTCTAAAATTTTAAAGCTTCCTTTAACATTCCAAATTTGACCTTGGCAAAATTTAGAGGCATTTAATATATGCCACATGGTAGAGAAAATTGAGAGCGTAGCGTAAGAAAAGTACCTGCTGAGTAGGAAGGAAAGTCTCTACCTTCTGGTTGGTGGAGAGAGGGAGGGTAAGGGGGCTGAAGGAAGCACACAGGCAGTCATGCCCACCTGTTCTGGCTCCCCTCTCCACACTGAACTTACAGAATGGGTGGTGGGGAGGAGGTTGCAGTAACCCATTGCCATCATAATGGGTTGTAGAAATTGATAACAGAGAAGTCTCCCACAGTGCCACTGATAGGCTTAAAGCACCTATCTTTCTATTAGGAGCTGAGTTTATAATTGCTGCAAAGCCAGGGCTCCTTGGCGTTGTAATTGCTGTTGTCATATGCTATTGCATTGACTGGAACTCATAGAAACCCTGTGAATAACGTATGAACCTGGCCCTGTCCAGTGCTGTCCTCATCATCTCTGATATACTTGAGCCCATTGTTAAAATGACGGTGTCACCCATTTTGTTGAAGGTGTCTCTTTTGTACAGTGACTTTCCACCTGTCCAAGCATGATATCCTGCTCCAAAGACTGGCCCCTCCTAATAACCTGCCCAAAGTATGTGAGACAAAGCTTCACCATCTTTGTTTCCATGGAGCACCCTGGTCACACTTTCTCCAGGCCAGATCTATTTGTTCTCTTGGCAGTCCATGGGATATCCAGTGCTCTCCTCCAATACCACAACTCGAAGACATTAATTCCTCTTCTGCCATCCTTAGTCATTGTTTAACTTTCAGGTGTATAGCAAATAATGAAAAAATCATGGCTTGTATTAAGTGCATCTTAGTCTTTAAACAGATACTCTAGCTCTTAGCCCATTGGAGAGCCCCCTGACAGTAGATTTTCCCAATCCAATACACCTTGTGATGTTTTGACTGCTTGTACAAAGGGTGCTGATTGTGGATCCAAGATGAAATCATTGAAAACTTTACTCTTTTCTCCATCTATCATGATGCTGCCATTTTCATTTTCTTGGTGTTGGGATGTAATCTATATTGAAGGCTGTAGTATTTATCTTTTGCAACCAGTACTTCAATTTTTGTCCATTTCAGCTAGCAAGGTTATGTCATCTGCACAAGGCAGGTTGTTGAATCTTCCTCCCATCCTGATGCCACATTCTTCTTCATAGAGTCCAGTTTCTTATATAATTTGTTCAGCATACAAATCGAATAGGTATAGAGAAAGGACACAGACCTGATGCACATATTTCTTGATTGTATGTTTTTGTGGGGTTTTTTGTTGTTGGTATTGTTGTGTATCATCGAGTCATCTCCAACTGGCACAGGAGAAGATTGCCCCTCCTCCAGGGGAGCATCTGGTGGATTCAAAATGTGTGCCTTCAGGATCGCAATGCAGCTTTTTGCCACTAGGACACCAGATTGCCTTCCTCTCTTGATTTTAAGCCATGCACTGTTCCCTTGCTCTCTTTGGACAGTAATATCTTGGCCTAGGCATAGGCTTTGCATGAGCACAATTAGGTGTCCTGGAATTCCCATTCTTCTCAATGCTAACCATAATTTGTTGTGATCCACACAGTCAAATGCTTTTGCATAGTCAATAAATAGACATCCTTATGATATTCTGTGCTCCCTGCCAACGTTGTTGGTTCTCTAATAGAAGTGTACAAATAGCTGTACTACCAGAGAATGTGACGAGAAGAAGCTGGTAGTCCACTTTCCATCTAAAAAGAAGACATCTTACATTTGACTTGGCATTGCCTCCAGTTGTGTTCATTGTCAGAATTGGCCTTACTTGGTAACCTGAGGGGACTGCTGATTCTCAATGGCTTGCTTGTTACATGTAGGAGAATCTACATGCTTAAACAGATGCCATTCACTCATTCACTGACATCGAGTACAAACTGGCTCTTAGCTGACTGTTCATTGGGTTTCAGAAGCTGTAAATCACACAGGAGGAGATTACCCATCTTTCTCCCATGGAGCTACTGGTAGACTTAAAACACTAGAGTAAACATGACCTCCTTTGATTTAGCAGCACAAGTTCCTATGAAGTAGGCCAGCAGCACTCCCAATACGTACCTCGAGAAGTGAAACTAGAGATGATAAACAGAAGCACTAAGAGGCACAATGTTTAAGTGCTTTATGGTTACAGATCAATGGCTGAAATCCTAAGTCTCAGCAATAGGTCTTGACTCAGTGTCTCCAAAGGCCAGATGGAATTTGCTACAACCTAGAGAGGGTCCATAAGAATCAAGAGAACAAAGATTCCATATCTCCACCCTAACCATAAAACTTTATTGTGAAAGAATACAATTCCGATACATATCTATCCTGATTTTTAAACCATGCAATATTCCCTAGATTGGTTGAACAACTGCATCTCGTTCTACGTACAGGTTCAACGTGAATAACACACATGCTCTGGAATCCCCCTTCTTCTCAGTCTAATTAATAATTTGTTATGATCTATACTGTTGAATACGTTGACACAGTCAATAAAACTCAGATAAACATCTTTTATACTATTTTCTTTTAGCCAAAATCAATCTGACATTACCAATGATAGCCCTCAAAGGCAGTTAATTGCTCAGGAGAATTTGCTCATCCTTTTCTGACAGAGCAGCTGGTAGCCTTGAACTGCATGTCTTCAGGGTTGTAGTGCAGCTTCTTGTCACTAGGCCATCAGAGCTCCCTAATAATAATACTGGTCTATACAGCTCACATTCTATTGGATCACCTTTCTTTGGAATGGGCATAAATGTGGATCTCTTCAAGTCAGTTAGCCAGGTAGCTGTCTTCTGAGTTTTTCCTTATGCACAGATGCATACCTCCAGTGCTGCATCGTTTTGTTGCAATATCTCAATTGTTCCATCAATTCCCAGAGTCTGGTCTTTTTCATCAGTGCCTTCAGTTCAGCTTGGACTCCTTCCATTATTTTTGGTTCTTGATCATATGCTATCTCCTGACATGGTTGGGTATCGTCCAGGTGGTTTTGCGGGGGGGCGGTGTTGGTGCAGAAAGTCTGTGTATTTCTTCCATCCTCTTTTGACCCTCCCTGCATCATTCAATATCTTGTCAATACAATCTTTTTCTATTGAAATTTGAGGCTTAAATTCCCCCCCCCAATTCTTTTAGCTTAAGAAATGCTGTGCATGTTCTTTTTTTATGTTCTTCTAATTTAGGTTTTCTAATTCTAGGTTTTGCACATTTCCTTAAAATATTTTGGTTTTTCTTTGTATTGAAATCTTCTACTCTGCTTTCTTACCTTCATCATCTGTTCCATTCATTTTTATATCCTCTACATTTCAGAGCAAGTTTCGGAAGTTCTTTTAACATTCATTTTGAGCTTTTCCTTCTTTCTTGTCTTTTAAATGATCATTTGCTTTCTTCATACATGATGTCTTCCTACAGTTAATCTGATCTTTCCTCATTAGTGTTTAATGAATGAAATATATTCTTGAGATGTAGTCTAAATTCAGATAGTATATCCTTGAGGTCATATTTTGGCTTTAATGTATTTGCTTTCATTTTCTCAATTTTAACTTGAATATTGTTGGGTGCTGTGAAGACAGACTGACCCATAGCTGATTCTTCAGTGGGCTTTCAGAGGCAGTAAATCACATGGGAGGAGACTGCTCATTCTTCTTCAGTGGAGCATGCCTTTAGGATCACAGCATAGCTGCTTACCACTAGGCCAGTGCAAAGGAGCAATTGTTTTGCAGTTAGTCTCAGACCTTGCTCAGACACTATGTTCAACTTCATCATTTGCACTGTAGATCTGGATCATCATATTGCCCTTGCCTGAATGATCTACCGCTGGATTTACCTGAGAAAGAAATAAACAAACTTCTTTCTTGATTTATACCCAAAGCTTTTTGCCATCAATCATTACGGTGGTCCTATAGGATAGGGCAGAACTGCTCCATAGAGTTTCCAAGGCTGTGAGTCTTTACAGAAGCAGACTGTAAAAACAGTGCAGCCAACATGGGGGCTGTGGTGTCATCTGACCTTCAGTATTTCACAATGAGGAACAGTTGCCATTAACATTCACAGCATGTAACCAATTCTTATGCAGTCAGACATGCCTGCATGATCCACACCTTCTTCTATCAGTTCTAATACCAACCATCCTTCCCAGGGGTCTCACTGCTTGGCTACTGGTTCTGCTAATCTACTGCAATGGGTATAGCTAAATTAACAGGTTATATATAATACAGGTAGGAAACAGAATACAACTCTTCAATCAGGACAGCTTCTTAGATGTGCTCTCAAGCTCTCTGACCTTTAGCCTCACAGCTTTGGACTAGTGTTGCAAAGCAGCTCTTTTAGTCCTCACATTTATAGTGTATCCCCCAGTTTTCCAGCAAGCCTGGGACCCTCCCCTCATCTTTCTCTGAATGTATGGCAGCTCCTACTGAGCTCTGTCTTATGTCAATCTCTGGTTCTCTGTCACCTCTGCTGCTGCTGTGATCTTGGTCGTAGGCCTGATCCTCATCCTGTTTCATTTTATCCAAGAATTTCTGATCCCACAAGACTGTCTCTTTTTTTTTTTCTTTCTTTCTTGGTGATAGTGAGATTCTGAATTTTCTGCCCCATTTAAACCAAGCAGAATGGCCAGACTGACCAATCTACTCATTAATAGTAATAGTAGTTGTTGTTATGTGCGGCTGACTCATCAATGACCCTCCAGTGGATTTTCAGAGGCAGTAAATCACACAGGAGGAGATTGCCCATCTTTCTCCTGAGGAACAACTGGTGGATTCAAACCTCATATATTTGGGTGGGCAGTGCAACTCCTTACCCACTAGATTACCAGTGCCCCCTTAAAGCAGTCAGGTTCCCACCCAAAAGGTGCTATTCATCTCATTTACATAAATACCATAGTCTGGTCCAACCGTGTGGCAAAAGTCAAAGTCAATAGCCAGGAAGATAATTTTGCACAACCAATGTGCTGCACCACACTGCCACATACTTATCCTTTTCAGCAGCTGGTAGTGTTCAGACCATTGACTAGCAGCTGGGTGCTCTCACCACTGTACCACTAAGCACACTATCTTTATTAGTTTATTTCTTGGTCTGCTGTCTCTCACAGATGAAATCACTTCTAAGTAATAATCCACTTTGCTATAAATCTTCTCTATCCTCTTAATCAGAATCACCAATATTTCTTTTCTGGACTTTTGAGAGAGCTGTTACCCATATATTTACCCATGGCCATTCTGGCCATCTTTTAATGAGTTTTCAACACAATATCTAAATTAATTAAAAAGGCAAATTGGTCATCACTTTCTTATAACTTTTCATTGCTCTTGAAATGCCAAGACTCCTGTTGTGTCTTGGACCTACTTGCAATTCCATACTTAGCTTCTGAAATATTATTTATTATCCTCCAGGTTTAGCTATACTAGCCCTGTAGTTTTTCATATGTGTAGTGATTTTTCCCACCTCAGGGCTTTTGCACGTGCTATAGCCCCTGTCCTAAATGTTCATCCTCATTTCCTGTCTCTTGGCTTAGTAAACTTTTTCTCACCATCGAATCTCAGTTCAACCATCAATTCTTCAGAGAAACTTTCTGTGATCTACCTTCCCAAGTCAATTCTTCCATTGTATACTCCACATGCTTCTTCTTCTTTTTTTTTTTTTCACATACTTCTTAACAGCACTGTTGTAATTTGACCTGTATGCTCTGCTCTAGATCATGTTTGGTTAATGTTTTTCTTTTCTTTTAGATTATGAGCTCCATGTGGGTTTTTAAAAAAATTTATTTATTATGTCCCACAATTTGGAACTGACTCAATATCAACTAAAACCAACAATGTATCTGGCACATGTTTATCACAGAATAATAGTTTACTCAATATTATGAATAAATGGACTATAAGATTTAGAGATGAGAAGTCAAACAATAAACTTAGATGCCTAAGGAAATACTCCATTGCTCTTCAGCAGTCTGGAAGGGTCCCTGATAGCAGACTTTCCTAAAGCAACTCATCTTTTGATTTCCTGACCACTAGTGCCAAGAGTGTTGATTGTGGAACCAAGCAAGCTGAAGTTGTTAACAATTTCAGTCTCTTCTCCATCTATCACAATGCTGCCAGTTGCTCTGTTGGTTAAAATCTTTGTTTTCTTGATGTTGAGCTTCTATTCATATCTCACACTACAGTCTTTGATCTTCTTCAGCAGATGTTCAGTCCCTCCTCAATTTCAGCTAGCAAGGTGCAGGTTTGTTGATGAGTCTTCCAATCCTGATGCCATATTCCTCCTCATAAAGTCCAGCTTCTCAAATGATTTGTTCTGCATACAGATTGAGAAGATATGAGGCAGGGCACATCCATGACACACTCCTTTTCTGATTTTGAACCATGCAGTGTTTCTTTGCTCTGTTCTGACAACTGCTTCTTGGTCCAAGTATAGGTTTCACATGAACACAATCAGATGTTCTGGGATTGCCATTTTTCTCAAGGTTAACTACAATTTGTTGTGATCTACACAGTCAAATGCCTTTGCATAGTCAATGAAACACAGATAGACATTCCTGTAGTACTCTCTGCTTGAAATATCTGACATCTGACAATGATGTCCCTAGTGCCATGGCCTTTTCTAAACCCAGCTTAAACTTCTGGTAGTTCTCTGTCAATATACTGTTCCAGTTGCTTTTGGATAATATTCATCAGGATCTTCAGCTTATGTGTAATGTTAGAGATATTGTTCAACAATCTCCACACTCAGTTGGGTCACCTTTTTATTTGGAATGGGAATAAATATAGGTCTCTTTTAGTCAGTTGGCAAGGTAGTTGTCTTCCAGACGTGCTGGTGAGTACTTCCAGGGCTGCATCTGTTTGCTGAAATATGTTGATTGGCATTCCATTAATCCCTGGTGCCTTGTTTTGTTTTCCCCCCTAATTCCTTCAGAGCAGCTTGAACTTCCTACCTCATCACCATTGCCTATTAGTCCTGCCAATTATGGCTTTCCCCCACCATCTAACCCAGTCGTCTAACAAACTAGGGCAAAGGCTCTCAGCTGCTCTAGTTCTGTCTGGGGTAGAAGTCCCAAGGTCAGCTCCATCTCTTGTAGGGTCTCTGGTTCTTTGCTGTGGCTTCTATGGCTGCTGGTCCCATAGGTCCTGTCTCTGGCCCAGATGCACTGTATCCTCTTGCTGCTTCTTTGATGGTGGTAAGGTTTGCCAAATCTGCTGCTGGATCTGCTCAATTTGATGGCAAAACTATCCAATCCCCCTGTAGTAGGCCAACACACCTTATTCGCATATTCTCCCCCATCCACATGGCAAAGTCACTCAATAGCCAAGGAAGCCATTTTGAACTATAAACCCTTAACATCACATCAGCGGTAAAACATAGAGGACCAGAAAGAACAAGAATAATTCACTAATTTGGCCATGAAAGCCAAATTCCAAACTAGCACCTGAAATTAAAACTGAGACAAACCTGACTTACTCTGAGAAATTCTAAAAAAATCCCACAAGCAAACAAAGACCCCATCAAAAACTGAAACTGACACAAAACGGGCTCAAGTCCTTATCATTTCCCACTTGGAAATCTGCTGTAACTATTGAAACTTATCATCCTACTGCCAAAGTCAATTCCTTCCAATAAAGTCTTCACATCGTTGTCAAATTTGACTATTCCATAACACATCTTATTCCATTCTGTTTCTTAAAACTGTAACTGATCCAGGCTGTGACTGTCACATTTATTTGCTATGCCTCAGAGAGGTGGATAATGACAAGGATGACAGAAGAATTGAAGCCTTTAAGTGGTGGTGCTAGAGATGAGTTTTGAACTAACAAGAGAACTAACAGGTTTGTTCTGGAGAGGGTGAAACCAAACTGCTCCTTATAGGTAAGGATTCTGAGACTCTGTCTCACATACTTGGGGCGTGTAGAGAAAGATATCACACTTGGTAGGGTGGAGGGACAGCACAGGAGAAAAAGACCCTCGATGATATTGATTGACACAATAACTGGGGTAGGTGTTTCAGAGACAGTGGGATTGGCTCAGGATAGAGAGAGTTCAGAGATATTTTGCATAGGGTCACTGTGAGTCGTAGTCAACTCCAGGGTACATAACAACAACAACAACCTAAAACCATGAGGCTGAAAGCTGAGGTGCTGTGAGCACATGTCAGCGGTTGTCCTGTGTGATCATATTCTACTAATGATCTAGAGGATAGATTTCCTGCTTCCTATTACAATGGATTTTGGACCTGTGTTGAGATGAGTAGAAAAAAGTGTGGGGAATATGTTTCACCTCATGGGAAGTGGTTTTGTATTGTTGATGGGGACAGTTCCCCTCTGTGGAGTTGAAAGAAGTCAGATTCATATCTTAGACCTTGCTCTTTTTATACGTGATATTTTATTTCACATTCTCCTGTTTTTGTTGATTTTTAAAAAAATCACTTTACTATAATTTTCATAGAGCTTTGGGAGGAAGAAAAATTCGATATATGTGCTTAATACATGACTTTAAATTAAAACTTCAACAATTTTGTTTTATTTTGAAAATTTAGTCACTATTTTGTGGCAATAAAATCACCTTCATTTTGGTCAAGGTTTTTAAGTGGCCCATAGGATGAAAGAGTGAAATAACAAAATTCCTGGAAAGCAGTATTTCTAAAAAGTCTTAAAAAATGTACATTCTTCTGAAACCAGAAATTCTACCTCTAGAAATTTATTCTTTGGAAAAAAGTTTTGCTTGAAGGATGTTCATTATTGTCATCGTTAGGTGCCCACAAGTCAATTCTTACAGCAACCTTATGATCAAGTAGAACTTTCCATCAAACATACGGAAACCTTACTTGATCCTGTGTCATCCTTACAATCTCTACTGTTTTAAGCCCTCTGTCACAATCGCTGGTTTATTAATAACAATGAAAAATTGCAATAATGATTTGTAATTTCTAAGTGATAATAATAAAATATTGCCCAACTGAGAGCTGAATGAAGCATACCTTCATATGTCAGCTATGGACTTATGAAAAATTACGTTGTAGAACTAAGCCAAGGAGAATGTGAAGCCATAGGATAAATTTAGCTCATCATTCTCCTGCACCAAATTTATCAGTGGTTTGGGAATGTGTTGTTGGCTCTGCCTTATGGCGATACCGTCTGTTGCGGGATAAAACATACAGTTTTCTTCATGGAAGTAGGCACTCGTAGTGGGTGAGTTCCAATCTGAAACCTTTCTGTTGGCAGCAGAGCACAAACCATCTGTACAATCCAGCTACTTACCTCTGGCAGAGGCTACTAGTTTGTCTATTCCAATCTTCACTCTCCCTTCTCCTCTGGCAACAAAATAGATTTGTTACTCCTCAGAATGTTACTTTGAAGAACAAAGACTACATTTTCCTATCTCTACTATAGCTAGATGTGGTTTTAGTGTTAACTTCAAATCAAGGTCAGCGCAAGCGTGAGAGACATCCAGGAAAATTACTTTGATGGAGCTGACTCAGCGAGGAATGAAAGGGGATAGGATTTAGTTCTCTTTCCTTGTATTTCTTTACGTGTTGGTGCCGCAGAAATTAAAGTGAAAAAGAATACAAAGAAACGTTTAAATATTTCACTCTCATTTGAGAAGTGTTAGAAAGAGGAAAGACAAAGGACGTGATTGGAGAACAGTTCATTAATTTTTGTGAGAATCTTGAATGTTTATTTTCTATCATCGTTAACTCCAATTAAGGCTGATAACAATAAAAGTGCTTGTGGTAGAGTCTCTCGTTTAAGTTTTTACAGTACTTGCGTACAAGTGTGTGATCATTTCACTCTGTTGAACCTAAAATGCTGACCAATTCCCTTCCCTAAAATTTGGAATCTGCAGAGCTTTGTGATTTAAAATCGGTGCATGTGGGCAGCAAAAGGCAGCTTGCTGAAAATGCAAACAGGCCAAATGTCCATCAGCAGATGAATGGACTGAGAAATTCTGGTACGTTCACATGATGGAATACTAGGCAACACCCAGTAACAACAATTTAGAAAAATACTACATAACATGGGAGAGGCTGGAGAGTGAACGAATTCGGTCTCCTAGGGAGAAATACTGAATAAGACCACTATTGTAAAAATAAAAGGATTTCTAGTAAAAAACAAAACAAAATAAAAGACATTTTGTCTTAATCTTGGACAGAGTTGGGCCCAATTTAAAATCTAACAGAAAATCCTTGACCATTGCAAAGTACCGCCAAAGCTCCTTAAGTACCAAACTCAGGGGGTAGGGGCGGTGCAAGAGGCGGCCCCGTCCCTCTGCGCGGCCAATCACATGGGATGAGAGCTGGAGGGGCGTGGCGGGTGAGATCGTTTTGACATTCTGCATTTGAGAACTCCTGGCGTATGCGGACTTGCAAAGTTTGTCCGCTCTGGCGCACCGTAGTGCTTTCACCCAGGCCAAGTGGGCTGAGCTGGGCGGCTGGATCTCAGCTCAGCCCAGCAAAGGACCCTGATGGCTGCGGTCTTTCTGGTGACGCTCTATGAGTACTCCCCTCTCTTCTACATCGCGGTGGTCTTTACCTGCTTCATCGTGACCACGGGCCTGGTCCTGGGATGGTAAGTGCCCAGGGCTGGAGGGGCCAAGGGCGAAGGGGCAGATATGATAGTAGGGAAGAGTCGGGGTGAGCTCTCGGGAGCACTGGAGTTGGGGTGGGGGTGGGAGACTGGGGCCGGGAGAGCTGGCACCGACGGCTCCGACTGGCTCTCGGAAGAAAACAAGGTAGCTACGTCACCTGCGTCACTGCTCTGCACCTCTGTCTGCTCCCGGTTCTGCAGACATTTGGGGTGGTGCTGGATTGTACTAGCTTTTCGCCGCAAGTAATATAGCAGCCAAGAAGAGATTGGGGTACAATGATTATCTAAGAGGCCCCTGTGCCTTCTTGTCGCCTACAGTGGTACGCAGCACGTTTGTTGAATCTGTCACCTGCGGTACTGTCCATAGACGCGCTCCTGGTCTTTGAGAGCGGATGGTAACAGGGTTGATTGTTATGCTTTGGCTGAACCCTTGCGCATTCACTTCAGATCTTTCAGTGCCATGAATAACCGAACTCCCTTACCACATGAGAGCTTAATTTCCACATGCATTTTATAGGAGCTGCGGGAGCTCCGGTGGCCTATTGGTTAAGAGCTGTGCTGCCAACCCAAAGGCATGAGGTCCGAATCCACCAGCTGCTCTGCTGGAGACAGGCAGACAATCTCCTCTCCTGCGATGGACAGCCTCTGAAAAACCAACTGAAGGGTCAGTTAGGAGTGGTTTCCGACTTGATGGCACATAATAGCATTAACAACACACGTTTTGAAGTAGAATTTAGTTGATAGAACTATAGAGCCATAATTTTAGAGCTGAAAGAAACCTTCGAGATTACTTACTTACCTGTTTGAGTCAAGGAGAATAAATAGATTGTTAGTTAGAGATTCTAAAATTTCCCTCTTCAGGAGTGCCATTGTATCATGTTTAGACAAGCCTTATTTGGCTATTTGGGACTGTTTTACTAGAACAGAGCAGTTTTTGCCCTAAATTGCAGCCATTAAAGTCCCTTTGAGACATTTGGTGATTTCAAATGGATCAAATAGTGCTTTTTAAAAGATAGGTAGACGCTGTGACCTGGGAGGCTATTGCTTAGCTTAGGGGAGTGAAAGTAGCTTAGGTTTGAAGAATGGGTATTTGGTAAAGAAAGAGAATTGATTGAAAAGGAACTTGAAGAGAACACAGCATGAACAAAAGTCTAGAAAAGAACATACCAGTAAACACGGCAGACTATAAAAGAAGTTAAAAACTTGTGTATTTACATTAAAGAAAAGACATAGGCCCATATCAGTTCCTAAAAATAGAAGCCAACACTAGCAATGAACCAGAATTTGAAAATTTCCACACAGCTCCCAAACAGTAAATGAGCTTAAAATTCCTTGTTTGGAGTAAGGGAGAAAGTAAGAACAGTCTAATGCAATTTGTTAACCTTAATCTATCAGGCTTTATTTCTACTACTCTTTTGAAGAAAGTTTGTGATTGGAATTAGGAAGATATTAGCCAAGAGAGAAAGGAATGCTGAACACAGACTTTCTTAATGACAGTATGTTAGTGTTAGTCTCTAAAGAAATGTAATTTTCTTAGCTCTGGTGGCCTATTGCTAAGAAGCTGCATGGCAGTCCCAAAGGTGTGCAGTTTGAATCCATCAGCTGAACTGTGGAAGAATGATGGGAATTTCCCTCCTGTGGGATTAATTGCCCCTAAAAACCCTTTGGAGGGTCAGCTATGACCAGTTCTGACTCAGCCGCACACAGCAGTTGATAATTGAGCTCTGGTGGTATAGTCTATAGGGAGTTAGACTGGGGCAAGCCTCTCTGACAGTTCAGATCCACCAGCCAGCTCCTTAGAAAGATGACTAATCTCCTTGTGCACTTCATAGCCTCAGAAGTCCAGTGGAGGGTCAGCTATGAGACACTTCCAACTCAACAGCAATGAGTGTGAGTTTTGAGTTGATAATTGTGTTATGTGCTTACATTTTTATTTTAAATGAGTTAACCAATTGTTGTTACATGCCTCGAGTTGCTTGTGACTCATAGCGACCCTATGTACAATAGCTCTGAACCCTGCTCTATCTTATGCCAACTTTACTGTCTCTGACACACCTACCCTCATTACCCTAGTCACTGAATCAATCCATCGCATAGAGAGTCTTCCTCTCTTGTGCTGTCCCCTCCACCCTCCCAAGCATGATGCCCCTCTCCAAGAACTGGTCTCCCCTTGCAACATGTCCAAAGTATGTCAGACAGAGCTTCAGAATCCTTGCCTTCAAGGAGCCACCCGGTTTAACCCTTTCCAGGATGAATCTATTTGTTCTCCTAGCAGTCCATGGTATAGTCAATACTCTTCTCCAGCACCACAGCTCAACGGCATAAATTCTCCTTCTATCACCCTTAGCCATTGTCCATCTTTCTGATGCATGGCAAGTAACTGCAAAGACTATCGCCTGGATCCGGCACACTTTAGTCTCCAGACTGACATTGTTGCTCTTTAGTGCTGTGGAAAGGCACCTGATAGCAGATTTTCCCAGTGCAATTCATCTTTTAATTTCCTGACTGCTGGTACTAAGAGTGCTGATTGTGGAGCCATGCAAACTAAAGCTGTTAGTAATCTTAATCTCTTCACCATCTCTCATGATGCTGCTAGTTGACCAGTGGTGAAAATCTTTGTTTTCTTCAAGTTGAGCTTCAATCCATAATGAAGGCTGCAGTCCTTGACCTTCTGCAGCAAGTGCTTCAGGTTCTCCTCAGTTTCAGCAAGCAGGGTTGTGTCATCTGCATAATGCAGATTGTTGATGAGTCTTCCTCCAATCCTGATGCCATTTTCTTCCTCTTAGAGCCCATCCTTCCAGATAATCTATTCTGCATAGAGATTGAAAGTTTTTTAGTGTTGAAAGGGTAAAAATAAGTGAAGGCTGTCAGGATAACAAAGGTGGCACCTCTGGTTGGAGAGTAGTCAGGAACTTCATGTTTACAGCGGGTTAGAGACAGACTTGGGTGTCAGACAGACCTAGTTCAAATCCTAGCTCTCTCAAGTTTACGACTTGGGTTGAAAATGTAATGATTGCCTAACCCCTCTATTTAGGTATGACTTTTACAAAGGTTGGAAGTTCAAGTAATTGTAGAACTCCCATTTTGGAAGTCTGGGCTATGTATTATTGAGGTCAAAGGATCATATAAAAGCTAGTCACTCCCATTTTTATTTAGGGATAATAAATCATCCTGAGACTAACCCAACCACCCTCTCTAGTTGGATTTAGCTATGTCTGTGTAACCTTTTCTACTAGTGTTACTAGACATTTTTAATACTATTTATTTATAAACTTAAATCAAACTCACAGATTCTACCAGAAACAAAGGAGTTTTGGACACCATTTACAAGTCATAAAAATATCTTTCTACTGGTGCACCCTAAAAAAAATAACCTGCATTATGCATATGATACAAGCTTGCTTGCTGAAAACGAGGAAGACAAGGAATGCAGCTTTTGGTATGGATCACATCTTAATATTAGGAAAACAGAGATTCTTACCACTGGACCAATAGACAGTGTCGTGTCATGATGGATAGAGAAGAGATTAAAACTGTCAACAGCTTCATCTTGCTGGATCCACAATTAACACTCTTGGTACCAGCAGTCAGGAAATAAGGAGGTGCATTGCACTGGGAAAATCTGCAGTTAGGGACTTCTCTAAATTATTGAGGAGTAATGATATCTAAAGCACTCAAGAGCAACAGTGTCTCTCTGGAGACTAAGGTGCGCCTGATACAGGCCATGGTCTTTGCCGTCACTTGTTATGCATCAGAGTGTTGGACAATGGCTAGGGAGGACAGAAGAAGAATTGAAGCCTTTGAGCTGTGGTGCTGGAGAAGAGTATTGAATGTATCATGGACTGCCAAGAAAACAGATTCATCCTGGAGCGGGTTAAACCAGGCTACTCCTTGGAGGCAAGGATTCTGGGGCTTCGTCTGACATACTTTGGGCATATTGCCAGGAGGGACAGGTCCTTGGAGAGGGACATCATGCTTGGGAGGGTGGAGGGACGACGCAAGAGGGGAAGACCCTCTATTAGATGGATTGATTCAGAAACTGGGGTAATCGGGATGGGTGTGTCAGAGGCAGTGCGATTGGCACAGGATAGAGCAAGGTTTAGGGCTGTTTTACATAGGGTTGCTATGAGTCACAAATGACTCGACGGCACATAACAACAACAACAATGATATCATTTTGAGGATAAAGCTATGTCTGATTCAGGCCATGGTCCTTCTGACTACTTGCTATTCATCTGAGAGCTGGACAATGAATAAGGATGACAGAAAAAGAATTGATGCCTTTGGGCTATGGTTTTGGAGAAGGGCACTGCCATGAGAACAAATAATTATGTCTTGGACAGGGTGTAGCCAGAATGCCCTTTGGAGGCAAGAATGATGAGGCTTTGCCTTGCATACTTTGAGCACGTTGTTAGAAGGGGCTATTCCTTGGAGATGGACATGATACTGGGAAGGGTTGAGGTTCAGTGAAGGAGAGGAAGACCTTCAGCCATGTGAATTGACACAATGACTGCTGCAGTGAGCTCTTGTGTGTCAGGAAGTGTGAGGATGGCACAGGATAGAATAGGGTTCAGATCCTTTGGTCAAAGGGTTGCTATGAGTTGAACTCGACTCGATGGCACCTAACAAAAACAACAACTGGTGCCCCAGATGAATGACAAACCACTTAATATATTATGCTTTTCACTCTTCTTTCTTTATATTTTCCATTAGCTCTTTTGAAATTTTATTCCTTTCGTAACCCTTGACTTAAAAGCTACAACACAAAATATTAGGAAGAACTTCTCTCTATGGGTGATCAACAGAGAATATGTGAGTTTACCTGGAAAAACAAGTAACAGTTTTCCAATATATATATTGTGAATTTGCTATCATCATATTTTCTATCCCTTTTAAGGTATATTTATAATTTAATATTTTAAATGTTAGTACAGCAGAAGAGAGTTTACAATATCATTATTTGCAAAGTATTAACTTTGCTTATGGCTAATCTCTCAGTGTACTTTAGTCTGCATTATGTATACTTTGTTCTGAAAAGAACTACATATTTTTATATTATTTTATAAAATTTTTTTTCATTGTTGCTATTCTCTTCCTCCCCTCTTCTCCCCCAACTATAGTTTTAAACACAATGTGTTAAACATAACTGATCAAAATTAATTAATTATGAGGCTTAGTTTTGACATTACCTGTCCAGGCAGAAGGAATTGGGAACATCTTTTCTTAAAATGACTCTGCAGTAATTCATAGTATAAAAAGTAAAAAACCTGTGCATGCCTCATTAGGTAAGAGGAGAAACTAGAAATTCAGCCATATCACTCTATTTTTGTTACCTCTGAAAATGCAATCCCTGTTGGTCATCTGTCATCTTTATTAGTTTATTTTGTAAAGCTTCATTACTATTTTAAGCATCCTTCGCGTCACGTTCCATTACTGCCCTCCCTGTCCACCCTTACTGTGTGAGAGTGGAGAAAGAATGGAACATTTAATTATTGAAATCTAAAAAGCAGCGGTATAGGATCATGCAACTGCAAGGATGGTATTTTGTTTAATCACATGGTGGATTCTGTGATCTTGCTCCAATAAAAGCTCACTTTTAGTGAGCACTTGCTATTTGCCAGGCACTGTACATAAAGGAGCCCAAATGCCATGTCTAAGCTTTAAGAGGTACAGGTATTCAGAGACCTTAGGTCCTCTTGACTGCAAGGTACTAAGCTATTGTGTCTCAGTGTCAGACTACACTTACATACTCTGCTTTGTGATGCTGGGGCAAAACTGTTAAACCACAGTCCTTTTGTCAGCAGGCCGCCTGTGAGAGAGAGGCTGGAGGGCTCAAAGAGGAGAAAAGAACTTGTCATTTCCGCCTTGTTTCCTTTTCTTACCTGCCTTATCACCACCGTAGTGCTTCACTCTGCCGTAACAGTTGGTCCAAGTAAAAGCAGTTGTCCCTGTTTATAGTTGTTTATAGTTTCTATTCTCCTAGAGAGTAAATAAGTCTGTCTGGGAAAGGATGAAACCAAATTTCTCTTTGGAGGCTAGGATTTTGAAGCTCCATCTCACATACGTTGGGCACGTGGCCAAGTGGAGCTGGTCCTTGGAGAAAGACATCATGATTAGGAGGGTGGAGGGAAGATAGCACAAGAGAGGAAGACCTGGATGAGATGTAGTGATACACTAACTTGGGCAATGGGGGTAGGTGTGTTGGAGTCAGTGAGACTGGCTCAGAATAGGGCAGGCTTCAGTTCTTAGGGTCGCTCGGAGTTGCAGGCGACTCAGTAGCACATAACAACTCTCCTAGAACTAGTCTCCTTGTATGCATCCCTTCAAGAATGCGCTTCCATCCCTGCTCACCCCTCCCCCACCCCAGGTCACTTTTCTCTTTGAAAAGTTAAATAAATAAATAAATACATTCGTTCGTTCGTTCGTTCATTCATTCATTCTTTAATTGTTATACCAAAAAAAAAAAAAGAATGCTGGAACCCTGTTCCCTGATCTTACTCTTTCTTCCAGACTTCTAAATTAAGTAATCCTCTTTTCCTCTCTCCCACGCCATCCCCTCGTCCTCTGCCATCCTAGGAGAATCCCTTCCTCTCCTGCTGTTAATTCTTTGGATACTTTGTGCCTCCTTTAGACTTTTCAGTTCTTCAGCATCTGATTAACAATTAAAGTCTGTTAAAATGAGGGGATCTGTCTGTCTCCTGACTGAATCCTAAGTGATACAGAAATTATTTCCAAATTGTTACATTTATTATTATATACCAGGATCCAAGAGGGGGAAAAACATGTTCAAAGATAAGCTTTGAAAGTTTATTATGTTTTCATGGGAAAAACAAGTAGTCCCTGGTGTGCAATAATACTACGTTAATGAAATTATTTCCGTTAGTTGATTGTGAAAGTGATTTCTTAAACAAGTGCCTTGTGGGACCAAATGACTAGTAATGGTGACTGTGGTGACTAAGGGAGGGACAGGATGGTTGCTTCTGAATTCATCACAACACTGCACTTACAGAAAGTGGTAAGCTCATGTCTTCAAACACTTAGTTCAAGTCTTAGAAAAATCATCAGCTTATTTCATGTAGCTGCAAGACCAGCTTCACTAGTATGGTACAAAATTGTAATTTGCTGGTAATAGAATTAATTATACAACCTTGTCAGTGTCTCATTTAGGATATTAGGAAGAAGTACACTTAAAGATTTGGGTTAGCACAGTAGGGACTGTATCACTTCTTCAGACCTTAAGCACCCTCCCCCACTAATCAGCAACTTCTTGTGTGTTTTCTGATTGGCCTTAGAACTCAAGGCTGAGAGAGTGATAGGAATTGTTTACTTCTAAGCCTGAAACCCTAACCTCAAAGTAATTTTTATTCATGAGGCACTCCCTGAGACTCCAGAAGCAAGGAAAAGGAGGTCAGTTCTACTAATTCAGCAACTGAGAAGCTTAGGGAGTAGGTGCAGGGTAAGACACTTAACAGGAAATTTAGAAATATGTAGACACAACTAATAATCTGTAGGTTATTGCTATACTGGAAATTTAAGCACTGTGAGACAGTTACTATTGCAAAGAGGTACCAGTCCTTGGAGAGAGACATCAAGCTTGGAAAGGTGAAGGGACAGTGCAAGAGAGAAAAACCCTGGATGAGATGGACTGACTGGGGTAATGAGGTTAGGTGTGTCAGAAAATTAGGTTGACAGGGTTCAGAGCTGTTGTACATAGGGTCACTATGAATCTCAAGTAACTTGACGGCACATAACAACAACAACAACAACAACCATGATAATGAAGGAATAGGGAAAGTTAGAATGAAAGGGAAATACCGAGGATTAAGTATAAAATTGTAACAGAAGGGAAAGAGAATAGACATCTCTTTAAGAAAAAAAAATGCAGCTGTTTATATAAAAGAAATAATAGTGACTATTAGGAAGCATTTATTTAGTGAGTTATTTCATACTAATGGTACTGAGGTAACCTTGAGTAAAAAAAGATAAAGATATGTTACTAGGGAAACACTCTTGCAAAAAGGGCAGGAACTCTTCTCCTAGTAGCATGAATGACCAAGTGGGAAAGGAGAATTTTTTTCACACTTTAAATAGGGAGGGGGGGAAAGCATCTCAAACAGAGACACAGTGTGGCAGGAAAATAATCCACACTATAGCTCTCTAGCAGAAAAAAAAATGCAGTTGTAGAGGGATTTAGATGGGAAGGGGATTCATGTCTGTTCATAAAGGAATTCCTACTAATTCCCATTCATATAGGAAATTCCAAGAAATGTGTTCCCAGAGGGAGTGTTCTGATGATTAACTACTGCAGAGACCTCTGGGTTGAGACATCACTTATTATGGGGCACACATGCTCCAGCAGCATCCTCTATCTTGAATCCTTCCCTGGGTAGTTGGTTTATTCAAAGTAGCTCAGCTGAGTGCTGTGAACGGTGTTTCTGTCCATGCTTCAGAAAATTGGTTGACACTTACTAGAGCAAGACAGGAGGCTCAAGGCAGAATGTGATTAATAATTTAGATAAGACCATTTAGAAGCTGTAGTTTTAGACACTTGCTGGGGCTGAGGGGCTCACATGTCCCAGTGGTAAGGAGTTACATTGCCAACCAAAAGGCAGTCGCTTCAAATTCACCCGGTGCTCCATCGGAGAAGGGTGAGCACTCTCCTCTTGTATGATTTACAGCCTTTGAAAACTTGTTGAAGAGTATGAAGGATGAGTTGGTTCCAGCTTGATGGCACATAACAGCAACAACAACAACAGAACCAAAAAATTCTGTCTTGCATCTTATCCTTTTGGGAGGCAGCTGCTGGATCCTATCCTACCTCAGATGGAATTTACTTGAAAAGAAAAATGTTCATTAACTCTTATCTTTACTGTTCTTTCTAATGTCATGTCTGTTATAATCTAATACAAGTAGCATGGATGTCTTTATTCAGGTCCCTGCCAATTAATAGGATTTTATCAAACCATTTGTCAACACCAGTTGCCGATAATATCCCAAAACATTTGTGTCCATGTGTAACCTGTTCCTAGATCAAGAAGCTGTTGTCTGAACAGAGCAAGAGAACACTGCATAGTTTAAAACAAAAAAAGGTGTCTGTCAAGGCTGTATCCTTTCTCCATACTTAATCTTTATGGTGAGCAAGTCATTCAGGAAGCTGGACTCTGACAAATTAGAGGAAGACTCAACAACATATGTTATGTAGTTTACACAACCTTGCTTGCTGAAAGTAAGGAACACTTAAAGCACTTGCTTTAGAAGATCAATGGCAACCGCCTTCAATATGGATTCCCTCACAATATCAAGAAAACAAAAATCACATCCCCAGGCTGTTGGCAACGTCACGATAGATGGAGAAAAGATAGAAATTGTTAAATGATTTCATCTTATTTGGATCCACAGTCAACACTCACATCAGCAGCAGTCAAGAATTCAAAAGACATGTTGCACTGGGAAAAGCTGCTATCGAGGACCTCTCCAAAGTCTTAAGGAGCAACTACGTCAGCTGAAAAACTCAGGTGCACCTGGTCCAGTCCATGTCTTTTCAGTTACTTGCTGTGGTTCTGAAAGTTGGACAGTGAATAAGGATGACAGAAGAAGAATCAATGCCTTTGAGGTATGGTATTTGAAAAAAAGTACTGAATATTCCACAGACTGTTAAAAGCCAAACAAATCTATCTTGGAGAAAGGTCAACCTTCTGATATACAGTAACCCTATAGGATAGAGTAAAAGAGTTTCTAAATTTGTTTATCTTTACAGAAGAGACTGCTTTATCTTTCTGCAGAATAGCTGGTAGGTTCAAACTCTTGACTTCTGGGTTAGCAGCTGAATTAGCATGACCACTGTGACACTAGATTATGTATACTTCATTGAAACAGATGAGCGAGAGAACTGTTTAAAAGGAATATATGATTGGGTATTATTGTCATGACCTGAGTCCAGAACGAAGGCTGCATAGTGGAGTGGACTTGGGAGGAGAGATTGTATAACAATGAAAGAATTTTTCTTTTACTTTTCAAAGAGAAGAGTGAACTGGAGGGGAGGCGTGGGCAGAGAGAAAAGTGCAACAATGAATGAATGGAAATAAAAAAAAAGAGTAAGCAAACGGGTGGTATATTTATGCACTAGAAGAGGCTTCAGCCACCATAATGAACTAGCTTCCTGGATGAATCTGCAAGCATAATGTCTAATAAAAGATTAAACTGTATATAGTATGTTTCCAGCTGTTTAAAATGAGAAGAACAGTATAGTTCTATTGTGTGCCAAGGCAAAACCTACCCATTGTTGGTCCTCTAGTGGGTTTTCAGAGGCAGTAAATCACATGGGAGGACATTGTCCATCCTCCTCTCAAGGAACAACTGGTGGATTTCAACCATGTGCCTTTGGGATTGCAGTGAAACTTCTTACCACTAGGCCACTGCTGTTGTTGTTGTGTACTGTAGAGTCAGAATCTATCTGTAGTTGATCGTCGGGGGAGGAGGGTAGCGGGGGGGGGGGCTTCAGAGGCAGTTAGTTGCTTGGGAGGAGATAGCCCATCCTTATCCTGCGAAGCATCTGGTGGCCTCAAATCAAGTGCCTTTGGAATAGCACTGCAGCTTCACTAAGCCACCAGAGTTCCCTAAATTCTAGTATTAGAAGTAAACTAAAGTATAAAGTAGTAGAAGCCATGATTGTGGAAAGGCATGAAATGAATGGGAGAGGACACATGGTGAGTTTTGAGAGGCTAACTTGTTCTGATACTTAATCTGGGTAGTAAAATCTGTTTAATTCATTGAACTGCACCTTTTCTGTATGCTTGATATCCGCCATGCTAAGTGCTATCGAGTCGGAACCAACTCATAACTGACCCTCTGTTGGGTTTCAAGGCTGTGAATCACACAGGATGGAGATTGCTCATCTTTCTCTGGGAGAGCTGCTGGTGGTAGATTCAGAGCATCGAAGAGTTGTGGCTTATGGTTACCAACACAGCTGCCTGCAGACCAGGCCACTAGAATGTCCTGTTGTTCATGACAAAAAGGATAAATAAAGAAAAAAGTAATGACCAAAAGTAGAGCAAAATGTATCAGTTGAAAAAGATGGATATGAGCCAAATAAAAGACCTTTGGATACTAGAAATTGTAGAACCAAATTTATGCACGAGGCAGAACAATTAGAAATCTGGGAATGGATTTCTTTTAATAATGGCTATGCCTTGCCAAGTTTTAATGTGATGCTGGCCCAGACAGTCTGTGGATAGAGAAGCAACACTTCACACCTCCAAATATTTGTTCCGCTCTGGAACTTATGCAAAGTCATATAGCAGATATGGAATATTTTCCCAAGACACTGCTTTTGTGTAAGGATTTGGAGTGAGAAGTATTTAAAAACCATATAGTTCTAATACCATGGAGTAGATAAAGCTTATTTAAAGGAAAGTCATGTCCACATTGGGTTGCTTCCGTCTATATGCCCAAGCATCTCCCTTTTGGACTTTTTGGCTCCTATACCTTTAAGGATTCCTTAGTTGAAATTTTTGAGTGGAATGGCACTAGAGTGCCAAGAAGCCAAAGCAAATGTAAGAAATCAAGATAGTGAGGAGCTGAACAGGAGATTTCAAAGGGCAGCATGGGAAGACAAAGTAAAGTATTATAATGAAATGTGTAAAGAGCTGGAGTCATAAAATAAAAAAAAAAATCAAACTTGCTCCGCATTTCTTAAGCTCAAGGAACTGAAGAAGAAATTCAGACCTTGAGTTGCAATACTTAAGGATGCTTTTCAGAATATTAAATGATCCAGGAAGTATTAAAAGAAGATGGAAAGAGTATACAGAGTCATTATACCAAAAGGAATTGGTGGATACACAAGAATTTCATGAAACAAAGTATGAACAAGAGCCTGTGGTGATGAAAGAAGACATTCAAGCTGTTCTGAAAGAATTGGTAAAAAACTAAGACCCAAGGAATTGAAGATACACCAATTGATATATTTCAGCAAAAAGATGCTGCCCTAGATGTGCTTACCATGTTGAGCAAAAGAATATGGAGGACAACCACCTGACCAACTGACTGGAAGAGATCTGTATTTGTTCCCATTCCAAAGAAAGGTGATCTGACAGAATGTGGAAATTATAAAAAATAGATGGTATACCAATTGACGCATTTCACTTAACAGATGCTGCCCTGGATGTGCTCACCAAGTTGTGCCAAGAAATCTGGAGAACAACCACTTGGCCAACTGACTGGAAGAGATCTATATTTGTTCCCAACCAAAGAAGGGTGACCCAACTGAGTGCGGAAACTACAGAACTATATCATTGATTTCACATGCAAGCAAGATTCTACTGAAGATTATCCAAAAACGACTGGAACAGCACATCAGCAGAGAATTGTCAGAAGTCCAGGCTGGGTTTAGAAGGGGTCGTGGTACCAGGGATATTGTAGCTGATGTTAAATGGATCTTAACTGAAAGCAGGGAATACCAGAGGAATGTCTATCTGTGTTTCATTGATTATGCAAAGGCATTTGACTGTGTGGATCATAACAAACTGTGGCTGACTCTGAGAAGAATGGGAATCCCAGAGCATTTAATCATGCTAATGTGAAACCTATACTTGGACCAAGAGTCAGTTGTCAGAACAGAGCAGGGTAACACTGCATGGTTCAAAATTGGGAAGGGTATACGCCAGGGATGTGTCCTCTCTCCATACCTTTTCAACCTGTATGCAGAGTAGATCATCTGGGAGGTGGGGCTCTATGAGGAGAATTGTGGCGTCAGGATTGGTGGAAGATCTATTAACAATCTGCGTTATGCAGATGATACAACCCTGTTTGCTGAAACTGAGGAGGACCTCATGCACTTGCTGCAGAGGGTCAAGGACTGCAGCCTTCAATATGGACTGAGGCTCAATGTCAAGAAGACAGATTCTCACCACTGGACCAGTTTGCAGCATCAGGATGGATGGTGAAGAGATTAAGATTGTTCACAGCTTCAGTTTGCTCAGCTCCACGGGCAACACTCTTGGTACCAGCAGCCAGGAAATCAAAAAACGTATTGCTTTGGGAAAATCTGCTCTTAGGGACCTCTCTAAAGTACTGAAGAGCAATGGTGTCTCTCTGGAGAATAAGGTGCACCTGATACAGGCCATGGTCTTTGCAATCACTTTTTGTGTGTCAGAGTGTTGGACAATGACTCGGGAGGACAGAAGGAGAATTGATGCCTTTGAGCTGTGGTGCTGGAGAAGAGTATTGAATGTACCATGGACTGCCAAGAAAACAAACAGATTCATCCTGGAGCGGGTTAAATCGGGCTACTCCTTGGAGGCAAGGATTCTGGGGCTTCATGTGACATACTTTGGGCATGTTGCAAGGAGGGACAGGTCCTTGGAGAGGGACATCATGCTTGGGAGGGTGGAGGGACGACGCAGGAAGGGAAGACCCTCTATGAGGTGGATTGATTCAGTGACTGGGGTAGTCGGGATGGGTGTGTCAGAGGCAGTGCAATTGGCACAGGATAGAGCAGGGTTTAGGGCTGTTGTACATAGGGTCGCTATGAGTCGCAAACGACTTGACGGCACACAACAACAACAACATCGTTAGTATCACATGCAAGCAAGATTCTGCTGAAGATTATCCAGAAATGACTGGAATAGCACATCAACAGAGAAGTACCAGAAGTGCAGGCTGGGTTTAGAAGGGGTCGTGGTACTAGGGTTATTGTAGCTAATGTTAGATGGATCTTGGCTGAAAGCAGGGTGTAACAAAGGAATGTCTATCTGTGTTTCATTGATCATGCAGAGGCATTTGACTGTATGGACCACAGCTAACTGGCTAACTATGTGAAGAATGGGAATCCCAGAACACTTGATCGTGCTAATATGAAACCTATCCTTGGACCAGGAGGCAGTCATCAGAACAGAGCAAGGAAACACTGCATGGTTCAAAATTGAGAAGGCTGTATGTCACGGATGTATTCTGTCTTCATACCTTTTCAGTTAATATGCAGAACAGATTATCCAGGAGGCTGGGCTGTGTGAGATGTGTGGCTCAGGACTGGAGGAAGATTCATCAACAGTCCATGTTATGCAGATGACACAACCCTGCTTGCTGAAACTGAGGAGGATCTGAAGCACTTGTTGCAGAAGGTTAAGGACTGCAGCCTTCAATATGGATTGAAGTTCAATATCAAGAAAACTGATTCTCACCACTGGGTCAATTAGCAGCGTCATGATAGATGGTGGAGAGATTAAGATTGTTAACAGCTTTAGTTTGCTTGGCTCCACAATCAACACTCTTGGCATCAGCAGCCAGGAAATGAAAAGACGTATTGTGTTGGGAAAGTCTGCTGTCAGAGAGCTCTCCAAAGTACTGACAAGTAGTGATGTCAGTCTGTAGACTAAGGTGCGCCTGATAAAGGCCATGGTTTTTGCAGTCACTTGCTATGTATCAGAGAGCTGGACAATGACTAAGGAAGGAGAATTGATGCCTTTCAACTGTGGTACTGGAGAAGAATATTGACTATACCATGGACTGCTAAGAGAACAGACAGTTTCATCTTGGAGATGGTGAAACCAGGCTGCTCCTGGGAGGCAAGGATTCTGAAACTTCTTATGCCCTACTGTGGACATGTTAAAAGGAAGGACCAGTCTTGGAGAGGTATGTCATGCTTGAGATGGTGGAGGGACAGAACAGGAGAGGAAGACCCTCAATGAGATAGATTGATTCAGTGATTGGAGTAATGGGGTTAGGTGTGTCAGAGACAGTGAGATTGGCAAAGGATAGAGCAGGGTTTAGGGCTGTTGTACATAGGGTCACTATGAGCGGCAGGCGACTCAAAGGTAAACAACGAAACAATGTGATAAAGTTCCTAAAACACAATGCTTACATTTACTGTAGAAGTGAATACCGTGAGATTGGTATTCTAGCTTTAGTGCTTACTAGTAGTGTGGGTATAAGGAACCAGGTGGTGGAGTTTTCTTTTTTTAAAAAGGAAAATGAAAATGGTGAGGAAGGGTCTGGTAATGTAATAAAGGTGTGACTCTCGCGTGTTACTGTTGCTTTAGTTCTCTTTTAGACAGCTCTTCAGCTTTTTGAGGCTGTATATCATAAGGGAAGGAGACTGCCTTTCTCCCTCAGACCCACTGGTGGATTCAGACCACAACACAGCTTGCTGAGGCCAGTGCCACCAGAGCTCCCTGTTGTGACTGTATTACGGGAAAATTCTATTTGTGTTAAACCATCCTATATTCCTGACTTAACCTGTAAAGGCTTTTGGGTTCTGGCAAGCAGAAAGTTGAGGGTTGTTGATTCTGAGGATCATAGCAAGTTACTGGATTTAATTTTTCTTGGTTGTTTCTCTGTGCCAGTCCTAACCTCCATACTGCTATCATTGTCACTGTTCTTGCTTATATAGTGCTTACTGTGTGCCAGCCAAGAAGGCCTGGTGTTGTAGTAGGTTAAGTGTTGACAGTTCTGAGAAAAAAGGTGGGCCTTCTCCTCTAAAGATTTTCAGCCTCAGAAACCAGTGAAGGGTTGCTATGAGTCTGATTGTATCCAGGCAGTAGGTTTGATATTTTGGTTTATCATTAATTATGATGTTAGCAATACATTGTTTCTTGCTGTCCTTTATTGGGTTGAGGAAGTTCTTTTACATTCCTAGTTTGTTGACAGTTTTTATCAGGAATGGATGTTGGATTTTGTTGTCATGTGCCATCAGGTTGGAACCAACTCATAGTTAGCTTTCCAGTGGGTTTTAAGAGGCTCTCAATCAAATAGGAAGAGATGTCCCATCTTTCACTCGTGGTGCAACAGATGGGTTTGAACTACCTGACTTTGAGTTGGCAGCACAACTCCCTGCCACTAGGCCACAGAACTCCATTGTTGGATTATAGCAAATGTTTTGTCTGTTATTGCTTGAGCTAATCAAGTGATTTTTCTTTTAGTTAGATGATGTTGTTGTTAAGTGCTATTGAGTCGCAGGCGACTCATAGCGACCCTATAAAGGAGAGTCCTCGATGCTTGGTTGCCTTTCATCCTCTCTCCAGATTCATAGGGTTTCCGGAGGCAAGCTGTTACGGAAGTGGATGCCACTCCTCCTTCCACGCTTGTTTTAATCGAGGAGCTCCACCCCACTCTCTGTCCGCATTGGGTAACCAGCCATTAACACATTTGACACATCAGTGTCACATTGTTCAGCCTCACAGCAACCAAAAGTGACCCCTCTACGGTAACTTATACACCAGGGCTATAAAACCTAGAGGAATGTCTAAACAAAAACAATGAAAGGCAGTCCTTCTGCACTCTGCTGACCCCCACGTGGGGCCCAGAGAACACCAAAATTGCCCTGAGCACTCAAACTTGCTGTGCCTCAAGTAACCACAGTCTGGGTTCAGCTGACTTAAGTCTCCCAAGGCCCTAGGCGGGAACTTTAGTTAGATAACATGATTGTTGTTGTTATGTACCATTGAGTTGTTTGTGACTCTTAGTGACCCTATGTACAAGAGCTCTAAAAGCTGTTCTATCCTGTGCCAACCTAGCCATTTCAAACGCAGTTCTTCCCACCGCTTCAGTCACAGAATCGATCCATCTCATCGAAGGTCTTCCTCTCCTTCGCCGCCCCTCCACTCTGCCAAACATGATGTCCCTCTCCAAGGACCATTCCCTCCTTGCAACATGCCCAAAGTATGTCAGACAAAGCTTCAGAATCCTTGACTCCAAGGAGCATTCCGGCTTCACCTTCTCTAGGACAAACCTGTTTGTTCTCCTAGCAGTTCATGGTATATTCAACACTCTTCTCCAGCACCGAAGCTCAAAGACATCAATTCTCTTTCTATCATCCCTATTCACTGTCCAGCTCTCTGATGCATAGCACATAATTGCAAAGACTATAGCCCAGGTCAGGCACACCTTAGTCTCCAACCTGACGTCATTACTCTTCAGTACTCTTGAGAGGTCCCTCACAGCCGACTTTCCCAGTGCAATTCATCTCTTGATTTCCTGGCTGCTGTTACCAAGAGTGTTGATTGTGGAGCCAAGCAAACTAAAACTGTTAACTGTCTCAATCCCTTCACCATCCATGCTGATGCTGCCAATTGGCCCAGTGGTGAGCATCTTTGTTTTCTTGATGTTGGGCTTCAATCCATATAGGAGACTGCAGTCCTTGACCTTCTGCAGCAAGCGCTTCAGGTTCTCCTCAGTTTCAGCAAGCAGCGTTCTGTTACCTGCATAACGCAGGTTGTTGATGACTCTTCCACCAATCCAATTCCTCTTTGTACAGCCCAGAGTCTCAGATGATCTGTTCTACATACAGATTGAAAAGGTATGGAGACGGAATACATCCCTGACGGACCCCCTTCTTGACTTTGAACCATGTAGTGTCTCCTTGCTCTGTTCTGATGACTGCCTTTTGGTCCAAGTATAGGTTTCGCATTAGCACAATCAAATGTTCTGGGATTCCCATTCTTCTCAGAGTCAGCCATAGCTTGTTGTGATCCACACAGACAAAAGCCTTTCCGAAGTCAATGAAGCACAGATAGACATTCTTCTGGTATTCTTTGCTTTTTGCCAAGATTCATCTAACATTAGCTATAATATCCTTAGTAGCACAACCTCTTCTAAATCCAGCCTGTACATCTGGCAGTTTTCTGTTGACATATTGTTCCAAATGTTTTTGGACAATTTTCAGCAGAATGTTGCTTGCATATGATATTAATGATATTGTTCCACACTCTATTGATCATCTTTTTTTGGAATGGGAGCAAATATCGATCTTTTCCCGTCAGTTGGCCAGCTGGCTGTTCTCCAAATTTCTTGGCACAACTTAGTGAGCACCTCCAGGGCAGTGTCTGTCTGTTGAAATATGTCATTTGGTATGCCGTCAACTCCTGGAGCCTTGTTTTTTGCCTATTCCTTTAGAACAATTTGAACTTCCTCCTTCATCTTGCTCTTGCTCATATGTCATTTCATGAAATTCTTCTGTGTCAGCCAATTCCTTCTGATACCGTGACTCTGTGTATTCCTTCCATCTTTTCATGATACTTCCTGGATCATTTAACATTCTGCCCAAAGTATCCTTAAGTATTGCCACCCGTGGCTTGAATTTCTTTTTCAGCTCCTTCAGCTTAAGAAACACTGAGCGAGTTCGGCCCTTTTGATTTTCTGACTCCAGCTCTCTGCACATTTCATTATAGTATCTTGCTTTGTCCTCCTGGGCTGCCTTTTGAAATTTCTGTTTAGCTCTTTGATTTCTTGGTTTTTTCCTTTAGCTTTGGCTTCTCAGCGCTCTAATGCAATATTCAGTCTCATCTGACATCCATCTTGGTCTTTTCTTCTTTTTCAACCTTTGTAATGATCTTTTGCATTCTTCATGGACGATTTTCTTGATATCCTCCCAGAGCTCATTTGGCCTAGGCTCATTGGTGCTCAAGGCCTCAAACCTGTTCCTGAGATGGTTTTGAAATTCGAGTGGGATAGACTTAAGATCAAATTTTGGTTCCCGTGGACTTGATTTAATTTTCCTCAACTTCAACTTGAACTTGCATATGAGTAGTTGGTGGTCTGTCCCACAATCAGCACCCGACCTGGTTTTCACTGCTGATATTGAGCTTCTCCAGCGAGTCTTTCCACAAATGTAATCTATTTGATTCCTATGTGTGCCTCAGGTGAGTTCCATGTGTATAGCCTGCGTTTATGTTTCTTACAGAAGTTATTTGCAATGAATAAATCATTGAATGTGCAGAACTCTATCATTCTATCTCCAGCCTCATTTCTCTCACCGAGACCATATTTTCCAGCTACTGATCCTTCTTCCCTGTTCCCATTTTGCGTTCCAGTCGCCCATTATTATCAGTGCATCTTGATTGCATGTTTGATCAACTTCTGACTGCAAAGTTGGTAGAAATCTTCTATTTCCTATTTCCTCCTCTTTGGCTCTAGTTGTTGGTGCATATTATTTGAATGATAGTGGTATTCACTGGACTTCCTTGTATGTGTATGGATATTATCCTGTCGCTCACCACATTGTATTTCAGGATGGATCTAGAAATGACTATTTTAAATTATGAAACCAACCCCATTCTTTCTCACCTTTTCATCCCCAGCATAATAAATCGTCTGATTCAACATGTCCCATGCCAAGATAAATGGAGCACATAAATATTGACATACTAGGTATTGGAGAAATGAGATGGCTTGACATGGGACATTTTGAATCAAATGATAACATGATTAATTTATATTAATATTTTAAACCTTGAACCAAACTCTCATAAGCCTGTGTTAAAACTCAATAGATCATGATGTAATGACTTTTCAAGATATTATTGGATTTCATTTGCTAAACCTTTCTAAAGAATTTTTGCACCTGTGCTCCTGGAATACTGAAGTGTAGTTCTTGTAATGCATTTATTTGGTTTTAATGCTGGTTCCGTAGACTACATAGTAAAGTATGACCTTTTCAGTTTCTGTGAAGAGTTTGTGTAGGATTGGTAGTATTTCTTCTGCCATATTTTGAGCCCACTGTTACTAATTATGAAAAGACACAACCTTGACACACATGTTCCTTGACTTTAAGCCACTCATCTGCTTGTATCTGCTTGTTTTCTTCTAATGATTACCTATTTGTTCTAAATGAGCATAATTAAGTGGTCTAGAATTATATTATGCAGTGATATCCATAATTTGTTATGCACCACACAATCAAATGTTTTTGTATAAATTAGTGCTTTATGTTTTGTGAATAAATCACAAGTAAACTTTCTAGTATTCTGTGCTTTTAGCCAAGATCTACCTACCATCAGTAGTGGTACCCCCGATTCTATGTCCTTTGGCTGAATCTGACTTGAATTTTTGGCAGTTCCCTGTCTATACACTGGGCAGCTATTTTTAAATTATCTTCTGTAAAATTTTATTTGTGTTTGTTATTAATGGTCTTATTTGATTTTGCCCCTGTTTTACTGGATCATTTTTCTTTGGAATGGGTACAAATACTTTGGATAGGTATTTTTACCTATACTGAGTATTTTTGGATTCTTATAAATGTTTCTGAGTTTTGTTCTGGAACTTAACATCAGTCAGAAACAATTTGCCTTTTAAAGATTGTTTTTCAATATTGTTAGGCAGACCCAGCATAGCCTTTATAATTGAGCTTTAAAATTGAATTTATTAAAGTGGATTTTTATTCGACTTGTTATTGGTTTTCTTAACATTAAATATGTTTGTGTTTGGTAATTTTCATTTGCAACCTGAAGATTAGTGGAAGGTTACTGTAATATATCCTTTTCTCCCCTTTGTTCTTACACTAGCTGTCTTCACATACTGCAGTTGCCTCTACCCAGATTTCTGTCCTCTATTTGAGGGGCAGGCATATAAACGCAGTTTTGCTTCATATTAATATTGGCTCCCGTTTTTTTCTTCAGTGAGTAATTGATAGGTCCCTGTTATAATGAGGGAGCCTAGATGCCACTGCCAACTATTAGACTCAGAACTCAGCAGACTTTGGCATCAACCTCATTTATTAGTTTCTTTTGCTTTTCACATCCAAAAATATATTTCTATCTTTAAATCAAACTGTATCTCTTTTACACAACATTTTTAATATGTAATTTCTTTATTATATATTTTTTTCATCCATCCATTCTTACAGCAATCCATTAGTTCATCCTATTTTTCAATGCGCCTAAAAGTAAGTTGTATATCTACTTTACCATATGTATTTTAGCATTGCAAAGTATTGGGAATTCATTATTTATGGTTTTATTTTAAGTAATATTTACATAAATTGAAATGTACAAATCTTATTTTTTTTAAATGTACAAGTCTTAAATGTACCATCAGCTGAGTGTTAAAACATGTATACAGCTATGCAACTGAAACCTGTCCATCTGTACAGCTCAAACCTCTGTCAAGGGACAGAACGCTACTTTTACTGTAGAAAGTCCATGTGCCTTTTCCAGCTGATCCCTAGTCCTCCACACCCCCAAAAGTAACCACTGTTTTCATTATTTCTGCCATAGTTTATTTTTGCTTACTCTAAAATTTTATACACATGAAATCAGACAGTTTAGTCTTTTATGTAAGACTTCTTTTGCTCTAGTGATCAATGAGTTAAGCATGGAGTTGCCATCCCTGAGGCAGGTGGTTCAAATCCACCAGCAGCTCTGTGGGAGAAAAATGGGCAGTTCCCTTCTATGCAACTTACAGCTTCTGAAAACCTGCTATGATTTGGTTCCAGCTCAGTGAGTGAGTGAGTCTTTTGCACAGCCTGATCTTTCTGAGATTCATCCATGTTATTGGGTCAGTAGTTTTTTCCTTTTCATTGCTGAGTGTACTACTATTTCTTTGTAGAAATATATCACAGTTTGTTTATTCATTCCAGCAGCTGCTTTATTATATTTTTATCTATCATGTCTATATGTTTAGAGAGAGAGGGTACTATAAGAAAAATAAAATCTCTCTTAACTATGCTGTCTTAACTCAAATCCTAATTTAAATAGAGTTAATTGCGTTGGGAAATTCTGCTGTCAAAGACCTCTTCAAAGTACTAAAAGAACAACAGTGTCAGTCTGGAGACTAAGGTGCGCCTGATCCAGGCCATAGTCTTTACAAACACTTGTTATGCTTCCAAGAGCTAGACAGCGAGTAGGGATGATGGAAGGAAAATTGATGCCTGTGAGCTGTGATTCTGGAGAAGAGTTTTGAATATACCATGGACTGCTAAAGAGAACAAACAGGTTTTTCCTAGAGACAAACTAGGCTGCTCCTGGGAGGCAAGGATTCTGAAGCTTTGTATGATATACTTACTCTTTGGACATTTTGCAAGGAGGGACCAGTCCTTAAGGAGGGACATCATGTTTGGGAGGGTGGAGGGACAGTACAGGAGAGGAAGACTTGATGAGATGGATTGATTCAGATATTGGGGTAATGGGGGTAAGTGTGTCAGAGACAATAAGATTTGCACAGGACAGAGCAGGGTTTAAGGCTGTTGTACATGAGTCGCAGGCACCTCAATGGCACATATCAACATTCATTTTAGGTCAATTGGAATAAATTTAGCTGCTTTTTAATTTTATTAAGTCTCATTCTTCTAAGGCTGTTCAGCGTATGCTGTCAACATTTATATTTTCACATAAACTTAAAAGTAAAAAATGTAATACGTAAAAAATGAAGTATATTTGCTTTTCATATCTAAAAATGCAGTAATTGTTACTATGTTAAATAACTGTTACTGTTAAATACAGTTTCTTGATAATCATTCCTTGTTACCAACAATAATATTAACAGAACTCTTTGTTTTCATGACTCTGTTGCCTCAACCATCTGAACAATGCATTACAATTCTTGGGACCATCTATTCTACCTTAGTTCTAGATTAATTCTGTAATGTAATATAATCATAGGGGATAATTTAACCTCTTCCTGAAACTTCTATTATAAGGAATAATTAATGAAGTGCAACTTACTATACACATATGGCATTAACATTTTTTAAAAATTCTGTTTTATTTTTAGGTTTGGTTGGGATGTTCCAGTAATTTTGAGAAACTCAGAAGAGACTCAGGTCAGCACAAGAGTTTTCAAAAAGCAAATGAGACAAGTAAAAAATCCTTTTGGCTTAGAGATCACCAACCCATCTTCAGCTTCAATCACAAGTTAGTAGCTAATTATTTTCCATGGGTTTATCTCCTGTATGCCCTTTTATTAACCATTTTAGTTCCCCTTTCTTCATTAGGTTTTTATTTTTATTAATTTTTATTTTGTTGATAATATTTACAGTGGAATGTCCACCAATTATAGTTTCCACATGATCTCTTTCATGACACCATTTGTAGTCAAGATGTGCCACTTTAGGCACCTTCTTTTCCTGAGTTGTTCCTCCCCTTAAACATAAATTCATTGCACTGGAAAGTTCCTATCTAATTTTTTCAGTTCTTCTGAGAACTCATAGCTGACCCTGCTGCAGGATTTGAGAGGCAATTAATCAGATGGGAGGAGATTGCCCATCTTTCTCCTTCAGAGTAGCTGGTAGATTAATTCTGTATATAGATAGTTCTTAAAAGAGCAATGTTGATTCAGCAAAGTAGCAGGATACAATATCAACATACAAAAAGCAGTTGGATTTCTCTACAGTGACAAAGAGAATACAGAGCTGGAGCTAAGAAAAACAATACCCTTCACAATAGCTAATCACAAGATAAAATATTTGGGAGTAAATATAACTAGAAGCACATAAG
>NW_006399890.1:4659655-4693129 GCF_000299155.1 Elephantulus edwardii | reverse complement strand
GGGGGGAGAGGGCTGGGTGGGGAAGAAGTGCAGCAATGAATGAATGGAAATCCAAATTCTCTGTAAATGTTCATTAAAATTATTAAAAAAAATAAAATAAAAAAGAGCAATGTTGAAGGCAAGTGTTTTTCTTTTTCATTGCTTGGTTTTAAGAAGACTTCAGGAATATGTTTTTGTTTAAGGTTTAAATACTTCAGGGAAGTATTCTCAAGGGTTCATTCAACTTTCATGACTTTGGGAAATCTGGAGTCCATGAGAATTTTAAAATCTAATCTGCATGTCCATCCTTTCGATCAGGATTTTCCTGTAGTTTTTTTTTTTTATCAGAATGTTTGGTAATGGTTTCTGGGTGCTATCTAGTTCTGGTCTCATGACAAAGGAGGCTCAGTCATCTGTTCCATGAGCAGAGTGCACATTTTCTATTCTTGAAAGTCTTTGTTTCAGCAGTGCTTATAGTTGTCTTATTTAAGTCCTTCATGTGTCTGATTAGTTTTCTTTCTAGTTATATTATTATCTTAAATGCTGTAATAAATGGAATTGGTTCCCTTGTTTCTCTTTCAGATATCTCATTGTTGGTATGATAGAAATTCGGCTGAGTTCCATATATTGATCATTTACCCTGCAGCTTTGTTTAATTCTTTCACTAGCTCTAGACTTTGTGGTGGGCTTTTTGGAATTTTTCTAAGTATGTGATCAAAGCACCTATGAATAGAAATAATTCTTTTCCAATCTGGATATGTTTTATTTCCTTTTCTTATCTTATTGGTATGGCTAGAACTTCTAATAAAATATTACTGGAAGTTATCTTGTTTCTGGATTAGACTGCAAGCAAACATTTATTGAGCACGTACTGTTTTAGAGATAGACTTGCATAATAGTATTACAAAGACTAGTAATTGGCAAACACTGCTTGTAAGCAACTTAGCAGCCAATAAGCAGAGTCAGACATGTGTACAAATGAAAAAAGTAACGTATCACAGTTGCTAATATGAGGAGTTTGTGTGGTTCTAGTCATGTAGAGATATCTGATGTTTCTCTCTTTTTTTTTAACCCCATAGCTGCATATTACATCATTGTGGGAAGTTCCAGATTTTGTTCATCTTGCCCTCTGTTGTGGGCAATAGGATTGGTTCCAGGGGTTTGCTGTTCTAACTACTGCTACCATTATAGCCTATGGATACATTTTTGTATGTTTGCCAGTTAGACAAGGCTGTTGTTGTTGTTGTTGTTAGGTGCTGATTCAGTTCCTACTCGTCACAACCGCCTGTACAAACACTGCTTGCTTCTGTGTCATCCACTCCCCACTGTGCTTGAGCCTTTTGGTGCAGCCTCTCTGTCGGTCCATCCCATTCCAGATCTTCCTCATTCTCACTGGTCTACCAAGCATGGTGTTCTTCTCCAGGCATTGGTGTGTCCTGATAACATGCTGAAAGTATGTACAACAGAGTCTCTCCAGACTTGCTTCGACGGGCCTTCTGACTGCAGTCCTTCCAAGACAGTCCTGTTTGTTCTTTTGGCAGTTTGTGGTATATTCAAGATTCTTCTCCAATACCATGAATCAAAGGCATCAGTTCTTCTTTGATCTTACTCACTGTCCAACTTTCATACATCGATGAAATGATTGCAGATACTATAAGTACACCTTATCCCCAAAGTGACAGCCTTACTTTTTAGCACCTGACAGAGCCCTTTGTAGCAAATCTGTCCATTATATACATCTTTTGATTTCTTGACTGCTGCTTCCCTGAGTGTTCATTGTCATTTGAATAAAAAAAGGTAATCTTTAACAACTAATATTGTCCCCATTTATCATGATTTTATTGCTTACTGTGGATTAATTGTTTATTGGATTTCATTCTAACTCTTCCTAGCTGCTTCCAGCTTTTTTCTCTTTATTCACATTGTATTCTGCAATGGTATAAGGAAAAAATGTTTGTTTCTTTTATGTATGAAAACTTCAATCAGTTGTTGGTATCCCGTGGAGTATTTACTTGCATTTATTTCCTTTCACAACATACTTGTAATCACATTTCAATTAATAAGTAATTATCAATCAGAATTCTTAGAAGCAAACAATGAAAACAGCTTTCCTACATGGATACAAAGTAGCTTACAAAATTACCAGTGGTTTTAGATAACCACTGTTGGAGACCAAGCCTGTTCAGCCAGGAATAGTGACCAAATCCGTTTTTTCCATGAAGTAAACTGATGCCACTGAGCAGGAGGTGTTGTGGCTTGCACTGCCAGCAGTGTGACACAGGATGTTGCTGCCCTGGAACTTGCTATTGCTACAGCTGCCACTTTGTTGTGGTTAGGTGCTGTTGAGTTGAATATGACTCTCAGACCCTATGAAAAACAGGTCTGAACCCTGTGCCATCCTCATCAATTCTGACACACTTGGGCCCATTGCTGCAGTCACTGTGTCAGGCTATCTCAGTGAGGATTTTCCTCTCTTTTGCTAACTCTCCACCTTTTCAAGCATGATGTCCCTCTCCAAGGATTCACTTCACCTAATAAAATGCCCAGAATATGTGAGACAAAGCTTGGTTATTGTTGCCTCCAAGGAGCACTCTGGCTGCAGTTTCTCTAAGACATATCTGTTTGTTCTCTTTGCAGTATATGGAATCATTAGTACATTTCTCCAACACTATAACTCAAAGGCATCAATTTTTCTTCTGTCATCCTTATTTGTTTTCCAGCTCTCAGATGTGCAACAAGTGATTGAAAAGATCATGGCCTGAATCAGGTGCATCTTAGTCTTCAAACTAACATCATTGCTCCTCAGTAATTTATCAAGGTTCCTCACTGCAGACTTGCCCAATGCTGTACATCTCTTGATCTCCTGATTGCTAGTACAAAGTGCACTGTTTGTGGATCTAAGTAAGATGAAATCATGGACAATTTCAATCTTTTCTCCATCTTTCATAATGCTTTGGAAGCAGAAGTGGCATGCAGTCCCTAAACAACTTGCCTCCAGAAATTCTATGAACTTTGATAAATGTTAATAGTTGTAGAGGGGCTTCAGGCCTTTTGTTCATAGGGTCGCTATGAGTTGTGCTCAATTCAAAGGCAGTCAACAACATCATGAGGCTGGTGCTTGGCCCAGGTCTTCTTGATGTTGAGATGCAATCCATATTGAAGACTCTAATCTTTGATCTTCTGCAACAAGCATTTCAAGTCCTCTTTCAGCAAACAAGGTTGTATCATCTACAAAATGCAAGTTGTTAATGAGTCCTCCTCTGGTCCTGATGTCATGTTCTTTAGAGTCTTGTATCATTTGCTCAGCATATAGATTGGATAGGTATGGAGAAAGGATATAACCCTGATGTATACCTTTCCTAATTTTAAACCATGAAGTGTTCCCTTGCTATGTTTGGACAGCAGCTTCTTGGTCTAGGGAGCGTAATTAAGTGCTCTTGGGTTCCCATTCTGCTCAATGTTAGTCATATTTTGTTATGATTCACACAGTCAGATGCTTTTGCATTGTCAGTAAAACACAGACATTCTTCTGGCATTTTCTGCTTTCAGTTCAGATCCATCTGACACCACTAATGTCACGACCTCTTCTAAACCCACCTTTAACTTCTGACAGTTCTCTTTCAATGTCCTGTTCTAGCCATTTTTGGATAATCTTCAGCAATATTTTGCTTGCATGTGATAATAATGATATTGTTTTTAATTTCTGCATTCTGTTGGATCACCTTCCTTGAGAATGGGAACAAACATAGATCTCTTGCAGTTAGTTGGCCAAACACCTGTTTTCCAAATTTCGTGGCATTAACTGAGGTGCATGTTTGAGAGATGCTGTGGGCAAAATCTTAAACGATCCTGGAAGCATCAAAAGAAGGTGGACATAATATACATAGTCACTGTGTCACTTGACTCCGAAAAGTTTCAGGAAATACCATAGGAACAAGAGCCAATAGTAATGAAGGAAGAGGTTCAAGTTTCACTAAAGGCATTGGCAAAAAAGAAGGGCCCAGGAATCTATGGCATGCCAAGTGACATATTTCAACAAACAGATGCAGCCTTGGCAATGCACACCGGTTAATGTCAGGAAATTTGGAGGATAACCACCACTAGGAAGGGCGGGAGGGAATCATGTCAATTACTATAGTAGGTCACTATTATAGTAGTAGGTCCTATGTAAGTATTAAACAAGTACACTTATTAAACTGTACACTCTAATCTGTATTCCTACTTACAGGTGCCTTGATGGCCCAGTGGTTAAGCAGGTGTCTGTGAACCGAAAAGTTGTTCAAACCCACCAACTGCTCCATGGGAGAAAGACTTGGTAATCTACTTTGTAAAGATTACACCCAGAAAGTCCTAGGGCAGTCATACTCTGTCATAGAGGGTCACTGTGAGTCAGAGCTGACTGGATGGCACACAGTTGCCGGCTTCTAATCTATGTGTCTACTTAATCAGATCTAGATCAATTTTATTATATTGAAAGCAAACACATGAGTGAGGTATCAGTCCTGACCACTCCATTGTTTTAGAGTCCTCACTCTTTCCTCAGGACACTTTATATGCCACGTGAGACATTAACTGAGTGACAAAAGTCTGTACCGATGTTGTCAATGTATATTAGTAGTAATGAGCCGAACTTTTGTTTTTAGTGTATTTCTTTACCAATGATCATTTCATGTGGACACTGAGTTGTATATATCTACTTTTGGAAACAGCTGTACTCTGCTATTTCTTGTATTTAGTATTATATACACTGCTAGAGTGAGAAATTCTTTTTTTCTCTCTGTATGTGGGTGTGTTTGTTGGGGGCTGTCAACATGCTTCTGACTCATAGTGACCCTTCATAGAACACAATGAAACCATACCCAATGCCGTGCCGTCTTCACCATCTCTGAAAGCGCTCAAACTCATTGTCACAGTCACAGTGCCAGTCCATCTTATTGACGGTCTTCCTCTCTTTTTGCTGATTCTCTGCATTTTCTAGCACGATGTCCTTTTTCCAATAACATGCCCAAAATATATGAAACAAAGTCTCACCATCATTGCCTCTAAGCAACACTCTGGCTGCCCTTCTTCAAAGACAGGTTTATTTGTTCTTGGTAGTACATGGTGTATTCATTGTTGTTGTTGCTATGTGCCTTCGAGTTGAGTATGACTAATAGCGACCCTATGAACAAAAGATTTAAACCCTGTTCTATCCTGTGCCACCCTCATACTTCCTGACACACAAGAGCCCATTGCAGCAGTCACTGCAGCAGTCCACCTGGTCGAGGGTCTTCCTCTCCTTCACTGACCCTCCACTTTTCCTAGAAGCATGTCCTTCTCCAAGGAATGGCCCCTTGTAGGAATGTGCTCAAAGCATGTAAGGTGAAGCCTCATCATTCTTGCCTCCAAACAGCACTGTAGCTGCACCCTTTCTAAAACATTTTTTTTTTTGCCATCCATGGCATCCATGTTCAGTGCTCTTCTCCAGAAGCCCAGCTCAAAGGCATCAATTCTTCTTCTGTCATCCTTATTTACTGTCCAGCTCTCAGATGCATAGCAAGTGATTGGAAAGACCATGGCCTGAACCAGACATCATTTCAATACTTTGGAAAGGTCCCTAACTGCAGATTTTCCCAGTGCAGTGTGTCTCATTATTTCCTGACTGCTGGTGTTAATTGTGGATCCAAGGAAGATAAAATTGTTGACAGTTTCAGTCTCTTCTCCATCCATCATGATGTTGCCTATCTGTCCAGTGATAAGAACGTTTGTTTCCTTGATGTTGAGATGTAATCCATACAGATCTTCTGCAACAAGTGCTTCAAGTCTTCCTCACTTACAGCAAGCAAGGCAATAGTCATTACTCACTGCCAATACCGCAGTTCAAAGGCATCAGTTCTTATTCATTGTCCAGCTTGTTTATGGAGCAATTGAAAATTCCCTGGCGTAGATCAGGTGCACCTTTGTCTTTAAAAAGACATCCTTGCTCTTTTGTACTTTAAAGTGTTCTTTGGTGGCATATTTTCCCAAGGCAATACTTCCATTTGCTTTCTTACCTATTGCCTCCATGGTTGTTGATGGTGGATCCAAGCAAAATGAAATCTGTAAAGAACTATGTTTTAATTTTTAGAATATATAGAAAAACTCTTGGAGTAATCGGTAGATCCCCCTGGGCGGTGAGGGGCAAGGAGATAGTTTAAATGTGTAAATGATTATCCAAGAGACTTCACTGATATGCTTAAACTCATTGATGTGGAGCTGGTTCCATCTCATAATGACCTCCACCCGGTTTCCAAGGCAATGGGAAGAGACCAGCTGTCTTCTTTGGAGCCACTGTTGAATTCTAACCACCATACATGCATGACTTTTGATATGGCAGAGCAACTCACCATGACCTCTGCCACCAGAGCTTCCTGACAAAGCTCAAAAGCTGTGTAGACAATGGCATTTTTATTTCTTGTTCCAGAGGCCAGTTCCCTCATTTTTAGGTGCATGTCCTTTAATGCATTCCTTTAACTCCTGTCAGACTGGCCAGCCTCCAAAGGGAAGCTTTTGTTATTTACTGTGTGTAATTGCATTAGATGTTACAGCAGGCCATTTTTCTCTTGTTTTCTATAGCTGGCATAACCTTGACAACGGATTGCCTTGAAGACAGCCTTCTTACATGCTACTGGGGGTGCAGTGTTCAGAAATTGTATGAAGCCCTACAGAAGCACGTTTATTGTTTCAGAATAAGCACGCCTCAAGCATTAGAAGATGCTTTGTATAGTGAATATCTTCATCAAGAGCAGTATTTGTATCCTTTTATCTGATACACTTACCAGCATGTGAAAATGTTGGGCATTTGACTTTTTATGAATAAAAACAAATGGCACAGTTATAGATAATTTTGATGTACTATTGTTTCATTGACTATAGAGACAATTTGCCTTTACATTTGCAAAAAAGTATTAAAAAGGACAGCAAAGAAGAAATATATTGCCAGTTACCAAGTGATACCAAAATTGAGGACTTTGGTGCCGTGCCCCGATCTCGCTACCCATTAATAGCATTGCTGACCTTAGCTGATGAGGAGAACCGAGAAATTTATGATATTGTAAGTAATTTTAAAATTCTAAAAGCATTAAGTTTAAATGGTATAGATGGCAGTTCAGATTTCTTTGGTGAGATAGAACATTTGTTCTAACTTCTGGGGATAAACATTGGTCTGGACACATTGTCCTTGAAAAATCAGTACTCTAGAGGTATCAAGGTGTGCTGGTTATACCAGTCACAGCTCCTGCGGTAGCGCCGTATGGGTTTTGTTTTTTTTCCTCATGGGGCACAAAAATATGTTTTTGTCTAGGGAATAATCAAGTAATGTTATAATTGTATTTTCTTTCATGCTTGCTGTATTTTAAAAGTCTGTTGGGAAGCATGTTTATTCTTAGCATTTTGCACCACTGAGTAAATAAGTACTCAATTTTAAAACTTTGCCCCACTACTTTCTTTACATGTTTGTAGTCACCTTGTTTCTATCATAGGCCCCTCCTGCATCTTATATGTGTCTTATCCTTATATTTTCACTAATTGCAATTATATACCTATTGTGTGCTTTTTAAAAATATATTCCTAAATTCTGATAGCTTATCCCTTTTAGAGGGAGCTCTGGTGGCTGAGTGGTAAGAAGTTGTGCTAACTCAAAAGCACATATTTGATTTGAATCCACTGGCTGGGGTGAGAATCGAAATGGGAGAAAGATGAGCCATCTCCTCCTGTGGGATTTATTGCCTCTGAAAACCCGCTGGAGAGTCAGCTATGAGATGATTCCAACTTGACAGTATACAACAACATTCTCATTAGGAATAGAAAAACATACTAGAGATCTAAGAGGATCTGTTAGCCTCTTAGTAAGGTAGAAAGATTATATCTGAAGTAAATTTTTATGGCATTACATAGCTCACTGCTACTTGTATGAAGTGCTTGATAAAGGCAAACCAGTTACTCTTGAGTCGCCTTTGATTCTCAGTGATCCCACATGGGCCTGAGGCCTCCTTGGGATACAAGGTGAGACGAGGGCTTCCACATAATGTGATCAGAAATATAAAAGTAGCAGCAAACCTGGAGCCTCCCTAAATGAAGCCTAACTGAAGTTACAGAAACAGGTAAAGCCTCACCCCTAACTCCTTCCCAGGCCTCCAGGATTCTAGACAGGAATCATAATGCTTGATAAGCCGGTGGCCCCTTCCGAGGGGCAGTGACCCCTACATGGTCTTTGCTAGGGGGCAGCTGGGCCTGAGCTCCTGTGTGGAATGGATTGGAGGCAAATTTGATCAAGTTTTGTCCCTCCTCCTCACCCCAGTCATTTGGTTGACTCCAACTCAAGGTGACCCCGTGTGTATCAAGAGTAGACGCTGTTCCATAGGTTTTTAGTGACTAATACTTCTGAAGTAGATCACCAGGCCTTTCTTCCAAGGTACCTCAGCATGTACTCAAACTTCCAACCTTTTGGGGTTTTGGGTTTGTTTTGTTTTGATTTTTTTATTCGTTCATTGTTGCATATTTTTCTTCCTCCCTCTCGTCCCCCTCCCCTAGTTTATTTGGTAATGCACCCCTTGTTCCAGATTGTTGTCATTCATATAATGCCTCATCATATATTCTTTTCAGACAGTGCTTCCCCTCAATTTTTCAAATGCACTATTCATTATGTATCCACTCTTTTCCTGTTCTCCTTCTAAACCCCATGTCAGTCCTATTTTATAACAATCATAATATGCAGTATTTGCTCTTTTGTGACTGAGATATTTCATTCGGCATAATTGGCATTTCACAAGTCCATCTTCTCTGCTCTTTACAACCCTTCTGCCTAGTCAGGGTAACCCTCTCTACGGTGTATCCCCATCACTTTTAAGTTCTTGGGATTCTGTACCCTTCTCCTTTTATTTAGAATAGTGTACATGTTCAGATCTCAGTTATTTTCCCTTTCAGCTTCCCCTTTTGATTTCTCTTTGCTGCCCATGTTTCTTCTTCTATCTCAGCAGGAAAGGATTTGTTGCCAGGCTCCTTCTTCAACTACACTACAGTGATGTGGTAACGGCCACTTGATACAGCTGTGGTTGTAGAATGTTCCCTGCCTCCTTCCTGAGAGTGGGCGCCTGACTTTAAAAGCTTTATGGTTACTTACTGCACAGATCCTTCTCTGTGCTTTTTTATTATTATTACCTGCTGACTCCCTCCCTATTATTTCTTGTTTCATTTGTTCTTTTTATCTCAGACTCTGTTTCATATAGGAACTAAAGCATTTTTTAAAAAAATATTTTGTCTTAATATTTTCTAAATTTTATTTCTTTTTTTAAGTCTGTGTATTTTTATTTCTAAAGATGTGGCTTTTTTCTTCTCCTTTTTTAAATTGTATGTGTCTTTATTTTTTTTTAATTTTTATTAAATCTTATTAATTTTAATGAATTTTGGATTTCCATTCATTCATTGTTGCACTATTTTCTCTACCCACCCCCCCAGTTCGTTCCTTTTTTTTTTCCCCTTGAAAGTCTGTTTTAATTGTCCCATTGCCACAGTGCTTGTCAAAGTCTAAATTTTCGAAACAAACTATTTCATGTTTGTTTGGAGTATTTTATCCGGAGGTCTCAGGGACTTTAAAGTTAGAAAGAAAGGAAATGAAAAACTTGCCCATTGTGATCCTAACAGTAGAGAATTAGAGTTAGGTACCTCTGGTGATGTGTAGTCCATTGGGAGCTGTATGGCTGGTCCAGCAGCCACATTTCTCCACGGTTGAAGTCCACCAGTGGTGGCTCTTCCGGAGAAAGATGGACAGTCTCCTCCTATGTGATTTACAGCCTTCGGAACCTGGTGGAGGATCAGCTCTGAGGTGGTCTGACTCAGAGGCAACTATGAGTGCAATTAGAAACCAGTGTATTTTAAGTGTACAAAGGAAAACAGGTTGTTGGTATGACTTTTTTTACTTTTGAAAAAATTATATATTTAACACCCCCACCCCACCCCCCGGAATTACACAAGTAATACATGTTCATGGCAGGAAAAGAAAATTGGAAAATCAAGATAAGGCCTTTGTTCCATCCTTCTGGAATTCCTGTATTCAGCTGCTGTATTGCCTAGACTGCTTCTCTGTTTTATGTTTTTTAAATCCTGCTTTGGACCTCTCTCTGTTCCTACTCCCTGAAAGGTTTCCTGATTTGGTAATTAGTTAAAGCATCAATAAAACAAATCCTTGCTTTCAAGTTGGAACTGACTCATTACTGACTCTCCAGTGGGTTTTCAAGACAGTAAATTGCATGGGAGGAGATTGCTCATCTCTCTCCTTGGAGCTGTGGGTGGATTAGAACTGGTAGAGAGGCACAGCCCTCGGGTTTGCAGGGCAGCTCCCTACAAAGTAGGCCATGACAACTCCCTGCATTGAAGTAAAAGTGTCAGAAAAGAAAATGTCCACTTCTAAAATGTATAGTGTGATATTTTGACATTTGTTGTTGTGTGTCTTTGAGTCAGAACCAACTCATAGCTGACCCTTCAGTGGATTTTTAGAGGCTCTAAATTGCCTGGGAGGAGATTGCCCATTCCTTTCCCATGGAGAAGCTTGTGGATTTGAACTACATGCCTTTGGGATTACAATGGAGCTTCTTATCACTAGACCACCAGAGCTTGATAGATGTATGTATCCATAAAACCACTACCACAATCAAGACAAGGAGGATATGCCTCACATCCAAAAACTTCCTAATGCATCTTTATAAGCTGTATTTCCTCCCATCCTCTTTCCCTGTCTTTCCATAGTTTTTGAAAAATGATTGCTCTGTTTTCTATGACTATATACTAGTTTACAATGTCTATACATTTTATATTGTTTGTGCATATGTACTATAGAATTTTATGTAGTTGGAATCACATACTGACTTGGCATAATCAATTTGAGATTTACCTATGTTCTTCTAATAGTTCATTTTTAAATTGCATATAATAATATGGTTATACCACAGTTTGCCCACTCATTTATTGATAGATAAAGGGCTTTCTACATAAAGAACAGTGCATAAAGTCTATACTTTATGTTGCTACTTTGGGCTGCTAACTGAAGAGTCTGTGGTTCAAATCCTCCCTAGGAAAAAGATAGATGGTCCACTCCCTTAAAGATTTATACCCTTGGAAACCTGATGGAGTGTCACAATGGGTTGGAATCAACTTGATGACAACAGTGGATTTGGGTTTATTATTGAGAGATACTAAATGCATTGGTTCCAGCGTTTGAATATTATAAATAAATCTGCCGTTAGCACTCTGTCTTTGTATAGACACATGTTTTTGTTGGACAAATACCTAGCCATAGAGCTTTTTAAGAATCTGACCATTTTTTAAAGAAGGGGTTTACTGTTTTGTACTTCCACCAGCAGTGTGTAAGAGAGTTCAGCTTCTTCCACATCCTGATCAGTGCTACAACCTTTTAATTGTAGCCATTTAAATAGGTGTGTAGTAGTGGCTCACTGTGACTTTATTTTGTATTTCTCTACTGAATAATTACATTGTATGTCTTTTCATGTGCTCACTTGCCACTTTTGTATATGGACAAGATGCCAACTAATCTCAGTCTAAATGGTAATTAACTGTGATGATTTTCATTAACAAAATCTAAAAAGAACTGATCAGACGCTAATACTTTCATTTGTCCTTAACTGTCCTTGCTCACTCTTCAAAAAAAATTAGGAAATTAATGCTTATTGAACACGTCTCTTCCTCTTGCTTCTTTTCCAAATCTGTTATTAGGAGCCAAGGTAAATGCTATGCCTAGAATCTAATTTGGGGAAGTAAGTGTATTTATTTTGAATATATTTTTCCTAAGATTTTTTTTTAGGCAATTCACAGTAATTCATCAATATCTATAATCTGGGTTTCATTACTAATAGCTCAAACAAAAATATGTGTTCAGGCAAAAACAAGTGCCTTTTCAGAGACTACAATTTAAAAGCATTCATGTCTATTTCCTAACTTATAGCCCACTTGTATTTATTTAAGATTAATTTCTCACATACCTGTCTAGTATTATAAGGAGGTATGTTGTTGTTGTTGTTTTTGTTATGTGCCGTCGAGTCGTTTCCGACTCATAGCGACCCTATGCACAACAGCCCTAAACCCTGCTCTATCCTGCGCCAACCGCACCGCCTCTGACACACCCATCCCTATTACCCCAGTCACCGAATCAATCCATCTCATAGAGGGTCTTCCCCTCCTGCGTTGTCCCTCAACCCTCCCAAGCATTATGTCCCTCTCCAAGGACCCGTCCCTCCTGGCAACATGTCCAAAGTATGTCAGATGAAGCCCCAGAATCCTTGCCTCCAAGGAGTAGCTTGGTTTAATCCTCTCCAAGACAAATCTGTTTGTTTTCCTGGCAGTCCAGGGTACATTCAGTACCCTTCTCCAGCACCATAGCTCAAAAGCATCCACTCTCCTTCTGTCCTCCCTAGTCATTGTCCAACTCTCTGATGCATAACAAGCGATTGCAAATACCATGGCCTGTATCTGACCCATTATTTATTTTTCATTTTAGATCTCAATGGTGTCAGTAATTCATATTCCTGATAAGACTTACAAGCTTTCCTGCAGAATACTGTACCAATATTTACTCCTGGCTCAAGGTCAATTTCATGATCTTAAGGTACGTTGTTCCCTATAATATCTCTGTCTGTTTTGTTTTCAGTCTCAGATCCTAGATATTTTTTTAATAACTTTTTTTTTAGTGAGTTGTTAATGGGGGGAAACTCTAGTTAAATATTATAAATTATTGGGGGGTACATTAAATATATTCTTTGTGATAGTTCTTTATTGCCTTTGCATGATAATTGTAAACATGAATTACTCAAATTTAAAGAATAAAACTAAGTAATTTAAAGAGAAAATACCCTATTTCTTTGTTTTACTCTCCAGTCGTTTGGATTTACTAGCTCAACCATTTTTAGCACCTTTTATGACTCCCAGATGTAAAGATTAAATGTCATTTGTAATTATCCTGAAACTGGTTTCTTTGGTTTCCAGCAACTTTTCATGTCTGCAAATAATAACCCCACGCCCTCAAGCAGCACTTCTCCAGAAGAGCGAAGCACAGACAGAAGTCTGCTGGAAAAGGCTGGACTTTCTGAAAGCGAAGCAGAGCCCCTTGAGGAGAGTAGCAAGGACTGCGTTGTCTGCCAGAACGGGCCGGTGAACTGGGTGCTCCTGCCCTGTCGGCACACGTGCCTGTGCGATGGTTGCGTCAGGTACTTCCAGCAGTGCCCAATGTGCAGGCAGTTTGTTCAGGAGTCCTTTGCACTTTGCAGTCAGAAAGAGCAAGACAAAGACAAACTGAAAACACTTTGAAGATGGTGTTAGGACTGAAAAGGACACTTTCTTCTGAAGATACTGAGTTTTGTCTTCTAGAACTAACCATTGCATGGAATTTACAGTATTGATCATCAATGAAAATGATATTTTGACTGCATAATTTATACAACACGTAAATGATAAAATGAAGTATTCCTTTCTCTTCGTATGGTAAATACTGGGATAGCATCTGTGTTGAAACATAGAAATGATACTAAAGCTAAAGAAGAATGTAAACACTTAGCCTTTCATCAGCTAGAGGATTTCATATAATGCTGATTACAAAAAAGTCATTCTTTAGAGAAATCCATTTAAAAAACCGAGGAGGTAAAAGTCTTAAGAGTGCAAAGTAGCTTCCCTTTCACATAGACTAGAGTAACATTAGGAAACGAATTCTTAAAATAATTGTATGACTTTACAAAGGAATTGGGAAAGGCTTCTTCAAATCTTTTCGTAAAATACCAGTTTTTATAAATATTCATTTGTTTTCTAATTTCCTTTATCATCATAGTTACACAAACACAAGATTCTATTTCTAGATATAGGTTTTAAAATCATAAATGCAAGACGTAACTCTTTATATAAAAACATAGTCATGCATAGGAGACAGATATAGAACTTGCATAATAAAATTTCTCGATCAGCATGATTAGCTTAGGAGAATGGCACATCTTAAAAAAGAGCCACTGACCTCCTCTTGAAGTCCCTTTTTCTCCCTGTGAGACTCAGATGCCCTACCTCATCTACCGCAGCAAATCCATCTGAAACCAGAGCGGTTTCAAGCCAGAAAAAAATCACTCAAAGAAAGAAAAATATTTTTATAATGTATTTTTATTCCAGATAAACTTCATGCCCTCCTGGAATGTATGTTATTTTGTTTATTTGCTGTTTTATCTTGTTGTTGAGGAACCTGATAGGATCAAAAGATCCCCTACTCTTGATAACAGTCAGCCAGCTTCCTGTATCTTTAGTGAAAATTACCTTCAACTCACCAATAAAATAGTTCATGGTAAATAAATGGTGACATTCAGGGACATTTTCAAGCTTTTTTGGGGGGTCCTGTTTGTATTTTGAACAATGCCATCCCTTTATGTTAGTGTTTTGTACCTCATCATTCCTTCCCATGAAACCTAACACTCACTATTTAATTGCCATCAAATAAGCACCTTGAAAAAGTGTTTACTTGTTCACTTTATTAACCTAATCAGACTTCCATCTGCCTTCAACAGTTGTGTCATAAATAACCTTCTAGGGCCTTTTGGTGGTGTCAAGAATTTATACTTGATTACTAGCTTACAGGGAGCTCTGGTGGCCTAGTGGCAAGAAGCTGCACTGCATCCCGAAGGCTCACACTTGGAGGGCATCAGCTGCTCTGTGGGAGAAAGATGGGCAGTCTCCTCCCATGTGATTAACTTCCTCTGAAAACCTGCTGGAGGGTCAGCTATGGGTTGGCTCTGACTCTACGGTAAACAGCAACAACTAGTCTACAGTTGGTAATTTGATCCTCCCCAGTGACTTCCTGGAGGAAAGATGTGGGAGTCTTTCCACAAAGATTGTAGCCATGAAAACAATTTGTTTGGTGTTTGGCCTAAGGGCCGGATACTTGTTTTATATTGTGAAGATATACCAAGCCATCTGCCAATTCAACTATTTGTGTAAAATCCAGTGGCCAGAGACTTTTAAAGAGCTTTAGCTATAACCAGTGATGAGAGTTGCTGAGCTCAGAGTACTTATTCCTAAAAGCAGTTTGATGGTTTATTAGAAGCATATCCCCTCTCCTGGGAATTCTTAACCAGCTCTGCTCCTGGGAGAGGGGTGTGCTGAAACTATAGACCCTGCTGCAGCAAACTAGCAGTGTAATGGGTAATCTGGGAAGTTGGAAAGCCCAGGGACCATTTTGTCCATTTACCATTTGCAGAACAGATTATCCGGAAGGCTGGGCTCTATGAGGAGAAATGTGGCATCAGGATTGGTGGAAGATCTATCAACAATCTGCGTCATGCAGATGATACAACCCTGCTTGCTGAAACTGAGGAGGACCTGAAGCACTTGCTGCAGAGGGTCAAGGACTGAGCTTTCAATATAGATTTGAGGCTCAGTGTCAAGAAGACAAAGATTCTAACCACTGGACCAATTGGCAGCATCAGATCAGGATGGATGGTGAAGAAATTGAGATTATTCGCAGCTTTAGTTTGCTTGGCTCCACAGTCAATACTCTTGGCACCAGTAGCCAGGAAATTAAAAGGCGTATTGCCATCGGAAAGTCTGCTGTTAGGGACCTCTCCAAAGTACTGAAGAGCAATGGTGTCTTTCTGGAGACTAAGGTGCGTCTGATACAGGCCATGGTCTTCGCAATCACTTGTTATGCATCAGAGAGTTGGACAATGACCAAGGAGGACAGAAGGAGAATTGATGTTTTTGAGCTGTGGTGCTGGAGAAGAGTATTGAGAATACCATGGACTGTTAGGAAAACAAACAGATTTGTCCTGGAGAGGGTTAAACCGGGTTGCTCCTTGGAGGCAAGGATTCTGAGGCTCTGTCTAACATATTCTGGACATGTTGTAAGAAGGGGCCATTCTTTGGAGAGGGACAACATGCTTGGGAGGGTGGAGGGAACACGCAGGAGGGGAAGGCCCTCTATGAGGTGGATTGATTCAGTGACTGGGGTAATCAGGATGGGAGTGTCAGAGACAGTGTGATTGGCACAGGACAGAGCAGAGTTTAGGGCTGTTGTACGTAGGGTCGCTATGAGTTGCAAGCGACTTGACGGCACATAACAACAACCATTTGCTTTACTCATTTCTTTGTTCCTAATCTGCCCTAGACCAATCACAGTTGGAAAAGCAAGCATCCCCAATCCTCCAGTGTCACTTCCTTTTTATAACCAGTGGAGCTGCTTTGCCCTTAGTCTCAACTGCTAACACCCAAAGCATTGCTCCCCTCAGTGGGATACAGATGAGTCACTGGACAGATAATCAAGGAAGAACAGGTACACGAGGCTTCTGTCATAACCTGCAGTGATTCATTTTCTAAGAAACGAGCCATGGAGAAACTGCGAGTCAAGCACTGGGCCACTAACCAAAAGATTGCTGGTTTGGACTCACCTGCAGCTCCATGGAAGAAAGCGGAGATAGTTGCTCCTGGAAAGGTTTATAGTCCTGGAAATCCTGTGGGGATGTTTGCACTCTGTCTTAAAGTGTCATGATGTGTTGGTGCCCAGTGATGGTTCTGGAAAAGTGTTTGACTTGAATGGACTATTAGATATGATAACCGGTTTACATAGACTGGTTGCTACTTTCCAAAAGTCTAACCCAAGGCTACATTTAAGCCAATTTGACATTTAAGCCAAGTGACTAGTCACCTCCTCCAGGGGTCTTTTCTTTCCAGCTGAGAGCTCAATTCTAAGGCCACTCTAGGGGAGGACTTTATTATTAAAAACTGCACACAAGTCATTGAATTACCTCCACAAGTTACTTTGTTTTTTTAAGCTTTTTCATTAATAACACATGCAAGCAAAATTCTGAAAGTTTTCTAAAAATGACTGAAATAGCACATCAGCAGAGAACTGCCCAGATGTGAACGCTGGATTTAAAAGAGGCTGTGGTACTAGGGATTATTATAGTTTATGTCAGATGGATCTTGGCTGAAAGCAGAGAGTACCAGCAGAATGTCTATCTGTGTTTCTTTGACTATGCAAAGACTTTTGACTCTATGGCTCACAACAAACTGTAACTGCCTCTGAGAACAATGGGAATCCCAGAACACCTGATTGTGCTTATGTGAAACTTATATGTGGACCAGGAGGCAGTTGTCAGAACAGAGGAAGGAAACACTGCATGGTTCAAAATTGGGAAGGGTGTGTGTCAAGGATGTGTCCTCTTTCCATATCTTTTCAATCTATATGCAGAACAGATAATCCAGGAAGCTGGGCTCTATGATGAGGAATGTGGCATTAGGATTGGAAGACTCATCAACAACCTGCATTATGCAGATGACACAACCCTGCTTGCTGAAACTGAGGAGGACCTGAAGCACTTACTGCAGAAGGTCAAGGACTGCAGCCTTTAATATGGATTGCAGAAGGTCAAGGACTGCAGCCTTTAATATGGATTGAATCTCAATGCCAAGAAAACAAACATTCCCACCACTGGGCTGACTGGCAGCATTATGACAGATGGTAAAGAGATTGAGATTGTTAACAGTTTTCATTTGCTTGGCTCTACAATCAGCATTCTTTGTACCAGCAGCCAGGAAATCAAAAGATGAATTACATTGGGAAAGTCTGCTGTCAGGGACCTCTCCAGGGTACTGAAGAGAAATGATGCCTGTCTGGAAACTAAGGTGCACCTGATCCAGGCCATAATCTTTGCAGTTACATGCTATGTGTCAGAAAGCTGGACAATGTTCAGGGATGACAGAAGGAGAATTGATGCCTTTGAACTGTGGTGCTGGAGAATAGTGATAGAGCAGGGTTCAGAACTGTTGTACAAAGGGTCGGCATGAGTCGCAGGTGACTTGATGGCATATAACAACAACTATTAATTTTGGTATGAAACACTTTTTAACCTGGCTTTGGAAGTGAAGCATCAACACAGATAAACTGGGGTTTGGGGAAAATGGGGAAAGAGGAATTCTGATACTCAAGAAGTAACTCCATTCTGTAGCAGATGCTCCATATCCCTGGGATAATACTCTAACTCCATTTCAAGTTTCACATAAGCACTATTAAATGTTGTGAGATTTCAAGTTTTCTCAATGCTAGCCATAATTTGTTACATCCATAGTCAAATTCCTTTGCATCACCAATAAAACACAAATAGAGGTACGTTTGTTATTCTCTGCTTTCCAGGATCCATCAGATATTTACAGTTCTATCCCTGGTATCCTGCATCTTCTAAATCCAGCCTGAATTTCTGGTAGTTCTCTGTCAGTGTACTGTTGTAGTTGCTTTTTGAATGATCTTCAGCAAGATTTTACTTGGGTGTGATAGTAATGATTGGTAATCTCCACATTCTGTTGGGTCACCTTTTGGGGAGAATGTGAACAAATATGGATATCTTCCAGTCAATTGGCCAAGTAACTGTCTTCCAAATTTCCTGGCATAGCCTGGTAAGCATGTCTGAGACTGCATCTACTTTTTGAAACATGTCAAATGATGTTTCAAAAATTCCTGGGTCCTTATTTTTTTTGCTATAAGAAGTACAGCCTCAGAAACCTGATAGACGATCCCAGTGAGACAAAATCAATATGAGAGCAGTGGGTGTGACAAGTATAAGATGGTTTATTAAGGGAATATCAGACTTTTAGGGTTTCTTTTGACCCTTTTTAGATATAAACAGTTGAGATATCTTTTCTGAGTTGTTTCTGGAATCAAACCTTATCCTTCATATAAGAGAATCATTAAAGTTAAGATCATCCTAACAGGAAATCTGGGCCTTCTTTCAACCCTTCTTTGTGTCTAAGCTTGGTTGTATTACAGAAGGATCATCTGATTTAGAACTCTTGGCTTTCTAACCAGGGGTAAGTATCAGCGGAAGTGGATGGGCCAAGGAGAAGGAAAACCCCAGGCTGACCTTATTCCCTTTGCATTCCTCATTTTGGTTGACTCATTTCATAAATCATGCAGCTTCCTCTCACTTTCTAAGCAGCTAGAAATTTTAGACTGCTGTGCCTTTGAAACAGTTGAGTTATGCTTGTGTTGCTGCATTAAAAGAATATGGAGAGAGACTTGTTGCTGGGGGGTAGTTGCTGACAGATTCTTTTTCAGATGATTTTGTGTTGTTTTTGAATGTCTGTTCTGTGGAGAAGTCTCTTCATTCTTCCTTTCTTCATGTGACTGAAGTGAATACCACTTGGGAACCTGCCTAGGCTGCAGAGCAAAACATGGGACTGTTACTGTGTTCTAATGGGCTGACTGGCCAAATGTTATTGGCAAGACCGAGTTATTGCAGCAGACATCATTTCAGTACGTGGTGACTTTTTTCCTAGAGAACTGCAAATAAGGGGTGTTGCAGTTTGGGAAGCTGGTAGCATTTGGAATCAAGTGAACTGCTACTTTGGCAAAATGATGGAAAGAAGATTATAGAGAATTTTGCTGAAACTAGGTGGCCCTCAGGCCTATTTTAATTGCTTTTGTTCAAACATCCTTCTAAGTGGTATAGCACTGCTCTGTCCATTTGCTGTACAGAGGCAACTCATGGTTGCTGTGATGTTAAACATTGGGTCACTAATGTGTCAAATACGATAATGGTTACCCAATAGTGGACAGTGTTTGGTGGAGCTCCCCGATTAAAACAAGCCTGGAAGCAGGAGTGGCATCTGCTTCCCAAATAGCTTGCCTCAGGAAACTCTGCGAACTTGGAAAAACGATGAGTTACACAAGTGTTCAGGTCTTTCGTTCATAGGGTTACTATGAGTCATTTACAACTCACCGACACTTACCAACAACAGCAATAACAACAATGCCTTCAATGCAGCTTGAACTTTCTTCCTTTGTCATCATTGGTTCTTGATCATATACTACTTACAGAAATGGCTCTGTTCCCAGCAATTCTTTTTGGTACAGTGTCTCAGTGAATTCCTTTCATCTTTTAATGCTTTCTGGGTTGTTCAGGATTTTACCTATGGCGTCTTTCATTATTGCAACTCAGAGCTTGAATTTGCTCCTCAGTTCTTTCAAGCTGAGGAACGCTAAGGAAGTTCATCCCTTTTTGTTTTCCCAGTCTAACTGTTTGCACATTTCACAGTCATGGTATCAAAAGACATGTTGTGTTGGGGAAATCTGTTGTCAAGGACTTTTCCAAGGTGTTAAGGAGCAAGGATGTCACCTTTTTCAATCTATTGTCATTTCCATAATTTCCTATGTATTTGAAAGTTGGGCAATAAATAAGGGCTCGGAGCATTTTACATGGTAGGAATAGGAAGTACTGTGGCACAGAGTTTAAAAAGGGCTTAGGTGTTGGAGTAATTGAGAAGAACCTGGTGTAACTGCAGCTGAATAAATAGGCAGGAGCAGTGTGGCTGGGGTTGGAGTGGGGACAAGCCTGTTGGCCACAACTGGGTTGCCTTCTCTGTGGTGGATGGGAGTGCACAAGGGTGATAGCAGGGATCTGTCCTGCTCTGAACTGCATTTTCAGAGAATGAGAGAAGGCATTTGGATTTTGCAGGAAATCAAGAGTTCTGTTTTAGATGTTTTGATTTTTAGATGCAATGTTTGTTTCATTTAATTAGTTGAACCAGCAGGGATTTAATCCCTTCTGTTTTTATTACAGCCAAATCCTCCGGAAATTCTGTAAATATATAGCAGTTACAGCTCTTTCCCAAATTAGTTAGGAGGAGAAGGACTTGCTATCATGTGCTTTCCATGTACCAAGAGGAAAGATGGGAGGCCAGAGGAGGGTAAGAAGACCCTCAGTGAGGGGTATTGACACAGTGACTGCCAATAGTGGGCTTCAGCAGAGTGGGGATTGTGCTGATGGTGTAAGATTGGGCAAGGTTTCAGCCTGTGGTGCATGATTGCTAGCAGTTAATAGTAAGTGCTTTGTATCTGTGCCTGTGAGCATGCCTATTGCCTCCCAGCTCCAAACCCACTCTTCTGTACCCTGCTTTATGATGCTGGGGCTAACTCCAAACCAAATCTATTGCTATTGAATGGGTTCCAACTCACAGCAACCCTACCGAGCATAGTGGAATGGCCCCATAGAGTTTGCAAGGCTGTGATCTTTCCAGAAGCAGACTGCCATAACTTTCTCCTCTGCAGTGGTTATTGGGGTTGAACCACTGACTTTTCAGTTAGCAACCAAGCATTTAACTACTGCACCACCAAACTCTTTTTGTGCTGTGAAAAGTACTGTACAAGCACCCTTTGTGGTTTGCCAGCTGACCCCTTGTGAGGCTCTGCAAATCAGTGTGAAGGCAGGAAGATTCGTTCCTTCCTATTTCCTGTGGGCTTTCTACTTCCTTCCTGTTCTGAATGAGTCTTGACCCTTGGAGTGGAAGGCAGTTTATTCCAGGAGGTGATGGAATCCAGTTTTCAAGTTTGTTCCACACTTGTTGAATCTGCTTCCTCACAGCTCCCCCACCCTCCATCCCCATCCCCACCCCACCCCCTCAGGACATGGGTCACAGGTGAGCAGCATTTGAATGTTTCAACCCTAGGCACCCCCTCTTCTTAATTTCTAAGTTTTAATAATTACTCCTTCTTCTCTTTATTTCCTCAGGCTTTCTGTAGTTACTGTCTCTGGGATAATTTTGTGTTCTTTTCTGTTAACAAGCTTTATCTCAATTTCCTGATAAAATAATTGGTGTGCCTTTTATCTCTCAGTTGACCTCTACTTGATACAATTGCTTATTATTTCATTTAATCCTCAGACAATTTACTAAGGTAGGTAGATAGAAGACAAAATGAAGTTAAATAACCAGTTCATATGTCTCAATAGTTAAATGACAACAGAATATGGAAATTATAGGGAGTTTCATTAATGTCATATGAAAATAGTGTCTTGCTGAAGATTACTACAAAACAGATGGAGCCCTAAACATACAGGGAACTGCCAGAAGTTCAAGTTGGATTTATAAGGAAGGGGCTGTGGATGTTTGACAGATCTTGGCCGAATACCAGAAAGGTGTTCACTTGTATTTTATTAACTATGCAAAAATGTTTGAGTGTGTGTATCTTAATAAATTATGGTTAATATTGAGAAGGAGGGGAATCTCAGAGCACATGCATAGACCAAGAAGTATTCTTTTTTTTTTTTTTTTTAAGAAGTATTCTTAGCAAGGGAACAGTGCATGGTTTAAAATCAGAAAAGTTGTGTGTCAGGATTATATCCTGTTGGCGTACCCATTCAGCTTGTGTCCTGAGGGGGAGAAATCCAAGAAGCTTTACTCTATGAAGAATAGGGTTGGAGGAAGGATTAGAGGAAGACTCAACAGCAGTCTGAGTTATGCAAATGACACAATCTTGCTTGCTAAAAGTGAAGACTTGAAGCATTTACCAAAGTAGATTAAAGACTACACCTTTCAGTAAGGATTACACCTTAACACTACGAAAACAAAAATCCAAAATTAGACCAATAGACAACATCATGATAAATAGAGATATGATTGAAGTGTCAGTTATTTCGTTTTTATTTGAATCGATCTCTAACATTCACAGAAGCAGCAGGCAGTATATCAAAAGACATTGCAATGGGCATATTGGTTTTCAAGGGCCTCCTTGGGAGTCCTAAAGAGCAAAGATGCCACTTTAAAGACTGAGGTGTACCTGAGCCGGGCCACGATGTTTTCAGTGGCTTCCTATGCATGTGAAAATAAGGAAGACAAAGGAATAATTGATGAGAGAGAAAAAAAAGAATATGCCTTTGAGTTGAGATGTTAGTGAACAATATACTGAATATAGCACGAGCTGATAAAAGAACAGACAAATCTGTCTTGGGTTAAGTGCAGCCAGGTGCTCGTTCCGCCATTTGTGAAACTTCACTTCACCTACTATAGACATGTCAAAAGGGACCAATCCTTGGAAAAGAACATCATATTTGGAAAGGTAGAGGGTTAGTGAGGGTAAGAATAACCCCTGAGGAGATGGACTGACACAGTGACTGCAAGAATGAGCTCAGACTTGGTGGAGATTGTGAGAGTGGCACAGGATTGGGGAAGGTTTTGATCTGTGGTACAAAGGGTAGCTAGCTATGAGTAAACTGAACAATTCTAACAGGTGGCTACAGTCCCTCAGTGGTGCCAGTGGTAACCAAAAATCACCTGAAGGTCCCTTAAAGAAACTTCTGGTGATCAACGAGAAAAAAAAAATAATCAGTCACTGAAAACTCTGTGGAACATAGTTCTACTCCAACATCCATGGAGTATAAGTTGAGTTGTTGTAAAGATAAGATTTGGCCACAGTTTTTTGGTTTTGTTTTTGTTTTGCCTTATCTTAAAACGTGTGCCTCTGAATCATTCTGCATTGCCTGAAAATTACATGAGTTTCTAATGTCAAATTATAGGTTGTTGTTGTTAAGTGCCGTTGAGTTGCAGGTAACTCATAGCGACACTATGAAGGAGAGTCCTCAACACCTGTGTGTCTCTTATCCTCTCTCCAGGTTCATATGGTCAGGAGACAAGCTATTACGTAAGTGGATGCCACTCCTACTTCCAAGCTTGTTTTAATCGGGGAGCTCCACCCCACTCTCTGTCTGCATTGGGTAACCAACTATTAATGCGTTTGACACATCAGCATCACAGCGTTCAGCCTCACAGCAACCACAAGTGACTGCAGTACGGCAACTTATACACCAGGGCTATACGACCTAGAGGAATGAACAAAAACAATGAAAGACAGGCCTGAGGGCCGCGGATTAAAAGTCACCCACCTTTGGCTTGGTTGCATCACTTTCTGTCCACTGGGCCAGCTGATCTCTCTCTATGTTGAAGTTATTGTTGTTAAGTGCCGTTGAGTCGCAGGCAACTCATAGCGACCCTATGAAGGAGAGGCTTCAACACTTGTGTGTCTCTCATCCTCTCTCCAGGTTCCTAGGGTGTCCAGAGGCAAGCTATTATGGAAGTGGATGCTGCTTCTTCTTCCAAGCTTGTTTTAATTGGGGAGTCATAGGTACAATTTAAAATTTTTTTTCATCATTTGTACTGACTTTTTCTAGTCTATTATCAGGCCTACTGTTTCCAAAATATGTGCCAAGCAACACAAGTATTACAAGAAGATCTCTGTGAGAAAGATGGGTTATGGTGGTGCAGAGAGTTAACGTGATCAGTTGTCCACTGAAAGGTTGGAGCTTCTAGTATACCCAGACGTACCATAAAAAAAAAAAATCAGCCTATAGATTTTTCTTTAAAAGTATATTTCATATTTTTAAAAACCCTATAGAGCATTGTTCTACTCTGATACACATTGGATCACCTTGGATAGCAAGCAATTGCCCTGAAGGTAATGGGACTTTCAAGGGTGAAGAGGAGCACTTAAGTAAGTTAGAGACTGCCAAAAATTAGACAGAACATGAATGTAAAAGAGACTCTCAGACATCTTGCAATAAAATGTAAATATGTAACCAGGCTGTTTCTTGTAATTTTTCTAGTAGAAACATCTTAAAGATGTGAAAAATGTGGAGTTAATCAATAGCATTAGACTGCTACCTTAAAGGGACAAGATGGGGCAATCTAAAGATCTGGGCCTCAGAGGCCCTAAGGGGCAGTTCTGCTCTGCCCTGTAGGGTAGCAATGAGTCAGAATTGGCTCATTAGTGTATCTTTTACAACTGAAGTGAAGTCAGTGGTCCTAGAGAGCTCTCATTATATAGAGACTGCTTTTCTTGGGGAGAAGGGGAAAGAGAAAGAAATTCTGGTGAGTTTTGTGTGGGGTGTGTGTATGTGTGCATTCAATGATATATTCATTGTAAATACCTTCTTTTAAAAAGACAAACTTTGACTATACACATGGGCCTCACTTGATGAATTACACAGGAATCAGATTGACTACATCTGTGGAGAGAATTGTTGGATAAGCTCAATATCAATGTCAAAAACAGGCAGGTGCTGACTGTGGAACAGACTCTCAGTTACTCATTGCAAGCTTTAATTGAAGCTGAAGAAAATGAAAACAAGTCCATAAGAACCAAAATAGCACCATGGGTCTCTCTACAAGAAATTTAAAACCATCTCAAGAGTAAGTTTGACACATTGAACTTACTATTGAAAATCTGGTTTTTATAATATGCCCTTCCTCCCACTGCTGTGGAGTTAGGACCACCTCTTTAACTGACTCTCTAGGAGGTTTTCGGAGGCTGTAAAACACATGAAAAAAGATTGCCCATCTTTCTCCTGAGGAACTAACTGATCACATTTGGTTTGAAAGTGCAATGCCATATCCACTGGGCCACCAAATATGACCTTGAATCTGTACATATTTGAATTTAAACTATTTAAACCTGTGCATACATTTCAATGGCATATTCAGTGAAAAGGGTAGAACAATTATTGAAAGAGTAAGCAAAATTAGAATCAGGATTTACTGACTTCCAGAACGAGCACTCTTTATTTTTTGTTTCATATCAATGAGGAAGCAAGTCACATCTCCAAAAGGTCCAAGGTCCCCTTTTGTAATCTTGACCTAAATCGGTCCTGTAAATAGGAGTAGTTTTGCGGTGCTTAGTGAGACTTTCTAACTATACTAATTTGAAAGTTTATCTATGACACTTTATGAGGTGTTTTATTGGAAAAACCTAAAATTAATACTTCACACATTTGTTTATTTTTAAAAAGTGTGAACCTATCTACATTTGTGTTTGAAATTGTGGTTCATTTACTTATATTTTACTTGAGTAACTGTACCAGTTAATTAGCTTGGATTATATTGTTTCAAAATCATCTAAAGTGTTATAAAAGGAAGAGTTAACTTACCTAACTCGATTCTAGATAAAGTAACCTAAAAAAATTTATTCATTCATTCAATAGACTTGTTCAACTGGCATTCCAGCTTGGCTACTGAAGAGTTCAACAAATGACAATTGTTCATAACCTTTGAGTAATGGCCTTCAGTTTCCTGAAATGGGGATTAAGAAGTATTTTCTCAGGAAGAATTCTCTAAATTGAGGATCTGGAGAAAATCTGAAAACTATCCTCAGAGTTTATACAGTCAACAGCTTCATCTTGCTTGGATCCACAATTAACACCATTGGTACCAGCAGTCAGGAAATAAGGACACTCATTGCACTGAGAAAATCTGCAATTAGGGACTTCTCCAAATTATTGAGGAGTAATGAAGTCAGTTTGAGGACTAAGGTGCATCTGATTTAGGCCATAGTCTTTCTGATTACTAGCTATGCACCAGAGACCTGGACAATGAATAAGGATGACAGATTGATGCCTTTGAACTGTGGTGCTGGAGAACAGCACTGAACATCCCGTGGCCTGCCAAGAGAACAAACAGCTATGTTTTGCAGAAGGTGCAGCCAGAGTGCTCTTTGGAAGTAAGGATGATGAGGCTTTGCCTCACATACTTTGGGCATGTTGCTAGGAGGTGCTATTGTTTGGAGAAGGACACAATGCTTGGAAGGGTGGAGGGTCGGTGAAGGATAGTAAGACCCTCAGCCATATGGATTGACATGGTGACTGCTACAATGGGCTCTTGTGTGTCAGGAAGTGTGAGGATGATGCAGGATAGAAGAACAGGGTTCAGATCTGTTGTTCATAGGGTCTCTATGAATTGTACTTGACTCAACAACACCTAACAACTACAGCATTATGATGTCACATATTGGTCCAGTGGTGAGAATTTTTGTTTTGTTGACACTGAGATCTAATCCATATTGAACACTACAGTGTTTGATTTTCTGCAGCAAGTGTTTCACCTTCAGCAAGTAATGTTGTGCCAACTGTATAATGAAGTTTATTGATGAGTCTTCCTCCACTTCTGAAGCCACCCACATGCTTCTTCACAGAGTCTAGCTTCTCAACTAATTTACTCAGTAAACAGATTGAATAGGTATGGTGAAAGGAAACAACCGTAATGTGCTGATGTGTTGTTGTTGTTGTTATGTGCCATGAGTCACCTGCTACTCACAGTCACCCTATGGACAACAGCTCTAAACTCTGCTTGATCCTGAGACAATTTCATTCTCTCTGACACCTACCTCCCATGACCCCAGTCACTGAGTCACTGAGTCAATCCATCTCATCCAGAGTCTTCCTCTCTTGGGCTATCCCTCCACCCTTTCAAGCATAATATCCCTCTCCAAGGACTAGTCCCTCCTTGTAACATGCCCAAAGTATGCCGAATGGAGCTTCAAAATTCTTGCCTCCGAGGAGCACCCTGATTTTACCTTCTCCAGGATGGACCTGTGGTTCTCTTAGCAGTCCATGCTATATTCATGGTATACTCATTTCCAGCACCACAACTCAAAGGCATCAATTCTTCTTTAGTCATCCTTAGCCACTACCCAGCTCTCTGATGCCTAGCAAATAATTATGAATATGATGTTCTGGATCCGGCATACCCTCGTCTCGAGACTGACACCACTGCTCTTCAGTACTCTGGAGAAGTCCCTGGTGGCAGATTTTCTGAGTGCAATTGGTCTTTTGATTTCCTGACTTGTTGATACCAAGAGTGTTGATTGTGGAGGCAAGCAAGCTGAAGCTGTAAACAGTCTCAATCCCTTCACTGTCTATCATGATGTTGCCAATCGGCCCAGCAGTGAGAATCTTTGTTTTCTTGATGTTTAACTTCAATCCATATTGAAGAGTGTAGTCCTTGACTTTCTGCAGCAGATGCCTCAGGTCCTCCTCACTTTCGGCAAGCAGGGTTATGTCATCTACATAATGCAGGGCATTGATGAATCTTCCTCCAATCCTGATGCTGCATCCTTCCTTACAGAGCGCAGCCTCCTGGATGATCTGTTCTGCATATAGATTGAAAACGTATGGAGATAGAATGCATCCCTGGCGTATACATTTCCTGATTTTAAACCATACAGTGTTCTCTTGCTGTGTTCTGAGAGCTGCCTCGTGGTCCAAATATTAGTTTTGCATGAGCACAATCTAGTGTTCTGGGATTCTTGCTCTTCTCAAAGTCAGCCACCGTTTGTTGTGATCCAGACAGTCAAATACCTTTGCACAGACAATGAAACACAGATAGACATTCCTCTGGTACTCTGCTTTCAGCTAAGATCCATCTAACATTGGCTATAATGTGCCTAGTGTCACAGCCTCTTCTAAACCCAGCATGCATATCTGGCAGCTCTCTGTTGATGTGCTGTTCCCATTGTTTTTGGGTAATTTTCAGCAGGATCTTGCTTGCATGTGATATTAATATTGTTTTATAATTTCCACATTCTGTTGGGTCACTTTTTTTTTGGAATAGAAACAAATACAGACCTCTTCTAGTCAGTTGGTCAAGTGGCTGTCCTCTAGATTTCTTGGCACAACCTGGTGAAACACATGCCACATTCCTTTCTGAATTGTAAACTATGTCCTGTTCCCTGGTGTGCATTGCACAACAGCTTCTTAGTCTAGGTCTAGGTTTCACAAGAGCACAATTAATTATTCTTGGATTCCTGTTCTCAGTGTTAGCCATAGCTTGTTATGATCTATGCAGTCAATGTCAAATATGACTTTGCATAGTCAATAAAGCACAAATAGACATTCTTCTGATATTCTCTGCTCTCAGCCATTTGACGTGAGCAATGATATCCCTGGTGCCACAATCACTTTCATGGATTATGGCTATAATCCATAAAGATTACAGGCAAGAAAACATTACTACTCCGGAATACATGGAATTAGCATGAATCAAGATTAACTCTCCATGTGCCAATTATTTTCAAATCTCCTAACAAAGCCACATGAGCAGGCATGACAATCCTTTTTCAAGAATACACAAATTATGTCACCATAGCTGTGCCCATTTCTCAGGAACACATTAGATTCTAGTGGCAAAGATAGAATTCTATCTGGTACAAAAGCCAGTCTAGCTCACTTTAAAACAATCTTAAAATGTTTTCCATCCTGGGAACCTTTATTCAGTCTCCCAAATCTAATCTTTCAATAGTCCTGTTCCTTTCTAACATCTTAATTAGAGTAATCTGCATTGTCTTTTTTTCCTTAAAATTTTTTTGTGACAGTATGTACAACCAAGAATGTATTAATTCAGAATTTCTGCATGTGCAGTTAATGACATCAATGACACACTTCACATTGTGTCACCATGTCCCAAAGAGTGCTTTAGATTATGAACTCAATGAATCTTTACAAGAGTGTGATGCTCAAGATAAATATTCTTTATTCATCAAGCTGAACATTTAGTCTGAAAATTATTTAATAATATAATTTTTCCTCAAAATTTAAAGGTTGTTTCAAGATAATAGATTGAATGTGTCCTCTAAGCCTCAATGGAACCAATTAAGTCTGATTTTCATATGATTTTAAAATTCTGTTCCCTAATCTATCTATGTTTGATCAAGACCATTTGTTGGGCTCTTCGTCAAAATGTTCAGTAACGGTAGTCGGGCACTAGCCATGTCTTCTCATCCCATATCTTCTGCTCGTGGCACAATCTGTGCTTTACCAGTATATACCAGTGCCTTGGTGTTTTTCCTGAGCACAATCACCTGTGTTTGTTTTCCAACCAAAAAAGAATCTTCCTGTGACTGGCTCTATTTCAAGCTAATATGGACCCCCATTTTTCCTAGCTGTTGTTGTTAGGTGCCGTCAATTTGAGCATGAGCCAAATAGACATGAAGAACAACAGATCGGAACCCTGCCCTATCTTGTTCCATCCTCATACTTTCTGACACACTCAAGCCCGCTGCAGAGTCACTCTGCCAGTCCATCTTGTTGAGGGACTTTCTCTCTTTCACTGAATCTCCACCTTTCCCATCACGATGCCCCTCTCCAAGGAGAGCGCTGCCTAGTTAGAGTGAAGAAGTTAGGATTGGCACTAATTCTTATTTTATATTTTGTGGTTGTGTGCCATCTAGATGGAGTGGACTCACAGTTGACTCTCAAGTGAGTTTTCAAAGGGTGTATATCACATGAGAGGATGTTACACATCTTTCCCCCTTTGTGCATCAGGTGGTGCATTTTCCATTAGATTGTTATTTAATATTGATAACTCAGAAAACTTTCAAAAAAAGGAAGACCTCACCTATTGCCTCAGAGTTGATTTTGACTCATTGGAGTCATACCAGACTGAGTAGAACTGCCCTGTATGATTTCTGAGACCATAAATATTTATGAGAGCAGATTGCCACATCTTTCCTTCGGGGTGGCTGGTGGGTTCAGGTGGCTACTATTTCGGTTAGCAGCCATGCACTTAAACCACTGAGCCACGAAGCTGACTTCAAGATAATCTCTAGGTCTTTTCAAACATAGAACTATTTAAATCTATGTTTTTCTCTTCTTTTCCTTGAACACAGAAAATGCATTTATTTTCTAGAGGAAGGCAGTTTCTTAATAAATATTGCCCTTTCTCTCATGGCTGGCTCAAGGTAGACCTGGATAGGGCAAGTCTCAAATGTAACACCTTTGGAAATCTCATAATTTTTCACTAATATTCTTGTCTGGTTTATGACAAGGTTCTGTTCTGATGCTTCCATTCCAAGTCAGTTCTAATTTCAGTTGAATCTTTCTTTCTCTTTTTACTTTCCAATATTGACTCCTGTATGATGTGAGTGTTTTGAATAGTAAATCATAAAACTGAACATTTTCGAGTAAATATCTGAGAAGGATGATATCAACATGTGCTGCAACATTATATATGAGACATATAACTAATGATAAGATCTATCAAAAAAGAAACAGATGGCTGACTGTACAATTTCAATTGCATTAAGTTGAGGAATACCTATACTGCTTAGGTAAAGTTTTATTACATGCTGATATGACTTATTGATTGCTAGGACTATTTGATAAAGAATGTGGCATCAGAATTGGAGGAAGGCTCATATATAACCTGTGTTATACAGGTGACAAAAATCTTGCTTGCCGAAAACAAAGAAGACTTGAAGCACTTACTGAAGCAGATCAAAGACTACACATTCCTCAATATGGGTTACAACTCGACATCAAGAAAACAAAAATCCTCACACCACTAGACCAATAGGCAATATCATGATAGATGGACAAAAGATTGAAGTTGTCAATACACTGATTTTACTAGAACTCACAATCAACACCCATCATAGAAGCAGTCAAGAAAGCAAAAGCTATGTTGAGAAAATTGGCTGTCAAGGGACTCTCCAAAGTGCTAAATATCAATTTAAGACTAAGGTGCACCTAATGCAACTCATGGCATTTTTAATGGCTTTCCATGCATCTGAAAGTTGAACAAAAAATATGGGAGATTGAAGAAGGATTGAGGTGTTAGCCCTGTGATGTTGGTGAAGAGTATTGAATATAGAACAGATCGTCACGTTCTCTCCTTTCAGCTTCAACACAACCTTGTGAGGTGATAAGTATAGCAGGGTTTTTTTGGTTTTTTTTTTACTGATGGCAAAGAACAGGCCCCAAGTGGTGCATATATTTCATGAATCTGACTGCTAACTAAAATCTTGCAGGTTTGAGTTAATCCAGAGGCATTTCAGAAGAAATACCTGGCTAGTTACTGGGGACGAATCAGTCCTTGAAAGCCCTGTGGAGCACAGTTCTACTCTGACACCCACAGAGTCACCATGAGCTGGGGTTGACTAAATGGCAACTTTATTTACTATATCAGGTCAAATACATTCTAGAAGCAGATACAAAGATAAAGAGTAGATATGAAGGAAATTGTTTAGTTGTAAATACCTGTGAAGGTTAAATAAGGAAGGAGTTGGGAATAGTAAGGAGAACCTTCATGTAGGTCTGACAACCCTGAAAAGTGAGAAAGGAAGAAGGATTAGGTAGGAAGAGCTTCAGACTTCAGCACAGTTGTGAGAAAGTCTCTGATAAGTGAATGGGGCTGCCTGTTGGAGGAATACTATGTTGGGCAGGAATGGTCCAGCTACAGTTATTTGACCTCCTCTATCATCAGCTGGGGCAGGCTCAGCAAATAAAGTGTTGGCGTAAATATCATGGTGAACCCAAAGATGTGACAAGTGGAGTCAGTTACTCTGCCTCCTCGCTGACTATCTTGAAGGAGATTTAAGCAGTGCATATCCATTGGAGCAAGTTACAGGGACAGGGAGCACAGACTTAAAGGATGCACGTCTTCTTTTTGTTTGTATTTATTGATTTGCTTACAGACTTTACACATTGTGTTTCACACTATTCTTCATTCACATTGTGTTTCCTACAATCATTCTCATGCATTATGTTTTATAAAATTAACCACCATTTGACTTGATCATCATGACCCTGTCTTTTCACCCTGATCCTTCCCATTTTCTTCTCCCTCTCCACTCACCAAACTGTGCAACCCTGTGGTTTCGCCCCTACCAAAATGATGCACATCTTAATAATTTATGTCATCCAGAGGGGCAATGGCAACTCCAGAAAGAGGTTTACATTATCATCCATACGGTCACTTAGACGAATGGATGTGAGATTCCTCCTGGCTTCTAAACTTGAAAGTTCCATGGGTCAGATAAATAACTCACCATTGAGGTAGAACCTATTCGTAGCTGACCATTTAGTGGGTTTTTGGAGGGTGCATATTGCACTAGAGGAGACTGTCCAGCCTTCCCCTGTGGAGCCACTGTGGATCTGAACAAAGAGAGGCATGGTCTTTGAGTTATCAGTGCAACAGCCAAGTATCACTTGTTGTCATGTGCCATCGAGCTGTCAGACTCAGCGATTTCATATACAGCAGAAAGCAATATTGCCTGATCTGGTAGCATACTCACAACCAGTACTATGTTTGAACCCATTGTTGAAGGCACTGTGTCAGCCCCAAAAAGGTATGATAAGTATTAAGAAGATCTTGGGAATCCTGGGGGTGAAAGGAAGGCACAGTCTCTGCTGTTGTTAAATTTTAAGAGAGGAGAGAAAAACTAGGAGGTAAATAAGTAAATAACAAAGTATTTTCTATTTGTAATTGTTTTGTTAAATACTGTCATGTTGAGTAAGACCCGTAGGGACCCTATGAATGACAGGTCTAAACCCTATCCTATCCTGTGCCATCCTCAAACCTCCTGATACATTAGCGCCCATTATAGAAGTCACTGTATCAATCCACCTGGTCAAGAGTTTTCCTCCCCTTTGCCGACCCTCCCTCTACCTTTCTGAGCATCATGTGCTTCTCCAAGGAATAGCCCCTCCTAGCAACATACCTGAAGTATGTGAGGTGAAGCTTCATCATTATTATCTTTGCCTCCAAAGAGCACTCTGGCTGCACCCTCTCCAGGACATATCTGTTTGTTCTTTTGGCCATCCACGGGATGTTCAGTGCTCTTCTGCAACACCTAGCTCAAAGGCATCAGTTCTTCTTCTTCTGTCTTCCTTATTCATTGTCCAGTTCTTAGATACATAACAAGTGATCAGAAAGACCATGGCCTGAGTCAGATGCACTTTATACTCAAATTGACATGTTGTTGTTGTTATGTGCCATTGAGTTGCTTGTGACTCATAGCGACCCTATGTACAAGAGTTCTATTGCTCCTCTATCCTGTGCCAACCTAGCCATCTCAAATGCACTTATTCCCACCTCCCTAGTCACAGAATCGATCCATCTCATCAAAGGTCT
>NW_006399890.1:4650417-4657700 GCF_000299155.1 Elephantulus edwardii | reverse complement strand
TTTCACTGCTGATATTGAGCTTCTCCAGCGAGTCTTTCCACAAGTGTAATCTATTTGATTCCTATGCGTGCCTCAGGTGAGATCCATGTGTATAGCCTGCGTTTATGTTTCTTATAAAAGGTATTTGCAATGAATAAATCATCGAATGTGCAGAACTCTATCATTCTATCTCCAGCCTCATTTCTCTCACCGAGCCCGTATTTTTTAGCTACTGAACCTTCTTCCCTGTTCCCATTTTGCATTCCAGTCGCCCATTATTATCAGTGCATCTTGATTGCATGTTTGATCAACTTCTGACTGCAAATTTTTCTGACTGCTTGTATGAGGGTGTTAATTGTAGATGCAAGTAAGATGAAGTTATTGACCATTCCAATCTTTTCTTCATCTATCATGATATTGCCTATTGGTCCAGTGAGAAGAATGTCTTCCTGATGTTGAGATGCAATCCATATTGAAGGCTGTATTCTTTGATCATCTGCAACTAGTGCTTCAAGTCCTCCTCACTTTCAGCAAGCAAGGTTGTGTCATCTGTGTAACACAGGTTATTGATGAGTCTACCTCTGATCCTGATTCCAGATTACTCTTCATAGAGTCTAACTTCTTAAACAATTTGCTCAGAGTCCAGATTGAATAGGTATCGAGAAAAAAACAAGCCAGACATACTCTATTCGTAATTTTAAACTAGTTAGTGTTCTCCTGCTCTGTTCACACAACAGCCTCGTGGTCTAGGTATTGGTTTCACATGAGCCCAATTAAGTGCTTTGGGATTCCCATTTTTTTCCTCAATGTTAGCCATAACTTGTTATGATCGACACAGTCAAAAGCCTTTGCATAGTTTAAAGCATAAATAGACAGTCTTCTGGTATTCCTTACTTTCAGACAGGATCCATCTGACATCAGCACCTGGTGCCAAGGTCTCTTCTATATCTTGCTTGAATTTCTGGTAATTCCCTATCTATGTACTGTTCTAGCTGTTTTGAATGATCTTCAGTAGTATTTTGCTTGCATGCAATATTAATGATAGTTCAATAGCTTCCACATTCTGTTGGATGACATTTCTTTTTGGTAGCATCAGGACGGATGGCGAAGAGATTGAGATTGTTCACAGCTTCAGTTTGCTTGGCTCCACGGTCAACACTCTTGGCACCAGCAGCCAGGAAATAAAAAAACATATTGCGATGGGGAAATCTGCTGTTAGGGACCTTTCTAAAGTACTCAAGAGCAACGGTATATCTCTGGAGACTAAGGTGAGCTTGATACAGGCCATGGTCTTTGCTATCACTTGTTATGCATCAGAGTTGGACAATGACTAGGGAGGATAGAAGGAGAATTGATGCCTTTGAGCTGTGGTGCTGGAGAAGAGTATTGAATGTACCATGGACTGCCAAGAAAACAAACAGATTCATCCTGGAGAGGGTTAAACAGGGTGGCTCCTTGGATGCAAGGATTCTGTGGCTTGGTCTGACATACTTTGAACATGTTGTAAGGAGGGACAGGTCCTTGAAGAGGGACATCATGCTTGGGAGGGTGGAGGGACGGCACAGGAGGGTAAGACCCTCTATGAGGTGTATTGATTTAGTGACTGGGGTAATCGGGATGGGTGTGTCAGAGGCAATGCGATTGGCACAGGATAGAGCAGGGTTTAGGGCTGTTGTACATAGGGTCGCTATGAGTCGCAAACGACTCGAGGGCACATAACAATAACACAACAATGAAAATTTACAGAGACTTTGGATTTCCATTCATTCATTGTTGCACTTTTCCCCCCTGCCCACTCCTCCCCCACCCCAGTACACTCTTATCTTTGAAAAGTAAAATTCTTTTATTGTTTTACAATCTCTCCCTCCAGGTCCACTCCACTATGCAGCCTTAGTTCTGGACTCCTGTCCTGACAAGAATACCTAATCACATATCTCTTTTAAACAGTTTTCTCCCTTATCTGTTTCAATGCAGTATACATTATTTATCCCATCTTTCTCAGTCTTCCCCAACCCCATGTCAGTCCTGTTTTACAATAGTGGCACTATTTAGTATTTGTCCTTTTGCAACTGAGATATTTCACTCAGCATAATGGGATTATGTTTCTTGAGAATGGAAATAAATATAGACCTCTTCCAATCCATTGGTCAAACAACTGTCCTCCAAATTTCCTGGTATAGACTGGTGAGCACATCCAGAACTGCATATTTTAATAGAAATGAATTACCTGGTATCCCATCAATTCCTGGGGCCTTAGTTTTTGCCAATGCCTTCAAGGAAGCTTCCTCTTCCTCCTTCATTTAGCTTCATTTGTTGTAGACGCTACCATAAGGAAGGGGCCGCTGCTTTAATGTTATCTAAAAAGACTTGTCTAGAGAAGATGACATTTGAGTTAAGATCTGAAGGAGCAATTAGTCTTTGGCATACTAGATGAGGTTCAGGAAGGACATAATCTCCCTGGGATAGTGAGTGTAAAGACATCAAGTGTGGAATGAGCTTGGCTGTTTGAGGAACTGAGTGTGAATCAGAGGGTTCACACAGTAGCTAATGGGATAGGGTAGGGGTGAAAACAGTGGAACAGGTCAAGGCAGGACGTATTTCCATGTGTCAGGTTGAAAAACTCACTAAGTCTACAAAACCCACAATTTAGTGACATAAGACCTCTGCTTTACGTTGCAGAAGTTTATAGTTGTTATGTGCCATTGAGCCACTTGTGACTCATAGTGACCCTATGTACAGCAGCTCTGAACCCTGCCCTATCCTGAGCTGATCACTGACTCTGACCACCTACTCCCATTTACCCTAGTTATTGTGTCAATCCACCTCATCTGGGGCCTTCCTCTCCTGCGCCATCCCCCTGCTTTTCCAAACATGATGTCTTTGTCCAAGGACTGGTCGCTGTTGGCCATATGCCCAAAGTATGTAAGACAAAATTCTTCAAAATTCTTGTCTCCAAGAAGCAGCTTGCTTTCACCATCTCTAGGACAGACCTGTTTATTCTTGGTGGCCAATGTTATGTTCAAGACTCTTCTCCAATACCATAACTCAAAGGAAGCGATTCTTCTATCATCCTTAGTCATTGTCCAGCTCTCTGATGCATAACAAGTAATTCAAAGCTATGTAATTCAACTGTAGAAGTTTATAGAAAAGTGCAGCGTAGTGCTGTCTTTGTGTATTTCCACAAAGATCTCCAAAGGGCATTGTCTTAGTCATTTAGTGCTGCTATAATAAAAATACCATCACTGGATAACTTTAACAAACAGAAAGCCATTCTCTCAGAGTTGAGGAGGTTCAAAGTCTGAATAGAGGATGCTGGCTCCAGGGGTAGGCGTTGTTTGTTGACTCTGGAGGAAGGTCCTTGTCTCTTCTTCAGTCCTGGGCGGTCTGCATGGCTTGGCTTCTCTCTTCTCTGCTGGCCTAATTGGCTCTATTAAGAAAAATGAACTCAAAACACATCCTACATGAATCTTGTCTCATTAACATAATGGAACTCATTCCCAAATGGCAGTTCAGGCAGATAGGTTAGTAGCTACAATATATATTTGGGGGGTTAGGGGTATTCAATCTATAACAGACACCTACCTTAGCAACTTCACCCAAACTCTCATTTTTGCAAGCTACAGGGTGGGGGTAGGGGAAGAATTAGAGAAAAGAATTCACCCATCTTTCAGGGGTTGATACACATTTAGCAAGCTGTGAGATTTCCGAATACAACCAGCATGACAAGGTACTAATTTACAGTGAGAACTCCATCTGCCAAAGGGACCAAAAGCCTGCACGCTCCTCGCCAGCATACTTTCTCACTGTAGGTGCTTCATGTGGGAAGACAGCACTAAAAGGGACTCCTGGCTGTGTTAGAGCCATCCCAGCAGCACCATTGAGATGAGGAAGGGACCATACTTGGCTATAAAGATCTTGCTTGGACGTTGCTCAAGGATTTTTGTTTTTTTCTAGTGAGTAGAGAGTTTGGCTGTCAACTCAGAGTCACACAGTTCAAATCCACCAGCTACTGGGGGGAGAAAGAAGGGCAGTTCTTTTCCGGTGTGATTTACATACAGCCCTTGAAAACTGCCTGGAGGGTGAGCTATGAGGCAGTTTCAACTTGAAGGTAGTGAGTTGAGTTGGAATGAGTAGTAAAGAAAAGGTCCCTATGTGGCTCGGGTGTTTTACACTTGAGCCTAAAAGCTCATGGTTCGAACACACTTGATGGTTCTGGGGAAGAAATGCCTGGGATTTGCCTCCTTAAAGAATATATCCATAAAAACCTTATGGAATATATGTTTATATTTTTACTATCTTGATAGAGGTGCAGGCTTGTCTGACCATATTGTATTCTTTTTCTCTTTCAAATAACCTTATGAATAATGAATCTGAACTTTGCCCTATCTTGTGCCATCCTCATCATCTCTGACAAACAAGAGCCTATTATTACAGTCACTCTCTCAATTCATCTTGTTGAGGGTCTTCCTCTCTCGTGGACCCTCCTCTTTTCTGAGCACCATTTCTTCTTCTAAGGACTGGCCCCTCCTCCAAACAACATGCCCAGTGTATGTGAGATGAAACGTCGTCATCCTTTCCTCTAAAGAGCACCTGGGCGGCACTCTCTCCAAGACATACTTGTTTTTTCTCCTGGCAGTCCATGGGATATTCAGCGCTCTTCTCCAGCACCACAACTCACAGGAGTCAGTTTTTCTTTTGTCATCTTTATTCACAAGTAATCATAGTTAATAACACGGGATATGTATTGTGTGTCTGTCACTGTTTTAAGACATTTAAAAATCTTCATTTCTCAAAACAGCAAGACAAGTTTGTTAGTGATGAAACTGAAGCACAGAGTGAAAAGTGACCTGGACAAGATCCCCCCACCTTGGCTTCCAAGACTCAGGAATTCCCTCCCTAGGTTCTCTTACCTCGAAAATGGGCTCATACCATAGACATCGCTCCACAACTTATTTTCTTCCTCAATTATGATTTTTAGATTAATGCACATAAATTTGACTCATTCCTTTTTATTCCTAACTTTTTGTGCAATATTTTAAAATGTACAGAGAAAATAAAGCAAGCTTAACAATGTACATCCACATATTTCTTATCAAGATTTACAAAGAATATTTGAGGTATTTGTTTTATCACCTATTAATTTATTTATATCTGTAGCCCTGTGTTTCAATTGTCCACATATCTATTGTTTTTATGATACATTTTTCTAAGTATAACTCGTGATTTAAGAGAGGTGCATAAAATTCATAGTAAAGAGATTTGATAATTTATTCATCCATTCCTTTACAGATGGGTTCTCAGGTTGTTTCTGGAGTTTTGCTATTACAAATGTGCTGAAATTAACATATTTGTATTTTTAGATATCTTTATTATAATAGTGCTTTTATTTTAGTATGCTGGATTCCTAAAAATGGTATTAGCAGGTTAAAGAATATGCTTAATTTTTTTCTTTTTTTATTCATAGTTGGACATTTTCTCTGCCCCTCCCCCCTTCCCTTCCCCTAGCCCACCAGGCGATGCACCCCTTGCTCCAGATTGTTCTCACACATATAATGCATAATCATGTATTCTTTTTGGACAGTTCTTCCCCTCATCTCTTTATTCCCTTCCCAATCTCCCCATGTCTGTCCTATTTGATAAGAGCAGTGTTAGGCAGTATTTGTCCTTTTGTGACTGAGATATTTCATTCAGTGTAACTCTTTACCACTAAGCGACCAGAGCTGTTTCTTTTCTTGCCTGACACAGTGATTTATACGTACTAAATATTTCTTGTTGAATCAGTGAATAAAATATGGGGAGGGACCAGGGACGTTCAGAAAAATGGATGACAACCAATTCCTAGAGTGTGAGTATGTTAGGCAAAACAGCCTGGGATATGCTCAATGACTACTTGGACACCACAGAAAAGTTCAAAGCTGGGAGTAGAAAGATCAGAGTTAAAGTTTCTGGATATTTTCTAAATTTAATTTTAGCTCATAGTCCTGAACTCAAGCAGAGTTTTGTTTTAACTTTTTACTTGAGGTAGAGAGCAGAAAATATTGAGAAACAAGATAATTCTACCACCTAGGGAAAAAAATCACCAGAAAGGTATCAATTTTATTTTCAGAACTCTATATAAAAACGTAGGCATAACATTTTGGCAAGGGTCATGACAAGCAGACTTCCCCAATGCAATTAGTCTTTTGATTTCCTGACTGCTGGTGCCAAGAGTGCTCACTGTGGACCCAAGTAAGCAGAAACTGTTAACAATCTTAATATCTTCCCCATCTATCATGGTGCTGCCAACTGGCCTAGTGGTGAGAATCTTTGTCTTCTTGATATTGAACTTCAATCATTGAAGACCACAGTCCTTGACCTTCTGCAGCAAACACTTCAAGTCTTCCTCAGTTTTGGCAAACAAAGTTGTGTTATCTGTATAACGCAGGCTGTTGATGAGTCTTCCTCCAATCCTGATGCCACACTCCTACTCATAAAATCCGGCCTCCCAAATGATCTGTTCTGCATACAGACTGAAAAGGTATGAAGATAGGATATATCCCTGATGCACTCCTTTTCTGATTTTGAACCAGATGCTTCCTAAACTTAGAACAAATATATCTATGTTATTGCCATCCACTTGTGGTATTTCTGTTACTGCAGCACTAAATGAAGAAAGCACAGGGAGCCTTCTCCGTAACCAGGGTCCATTATAAAGACTTCTAGCCTCTTGAACAGTAAGAAAAGAATTTCTGTCCTTTAAAGCAACCCACTTGAGGATTGACACAGTGACTACTGCGGTGGGCTTTAGTGTGCGAGGAAGTGGGAGGTGGCACAGGATAGGACTGGGTTCAGATCATAGGGTCACTAAGGGTCATACTCAACTCGAAGGCATCTAACAGCATAACAACTTTGACCATGGCATCATCAAGGATCCTTATTGCCTCAGCTCACTGCTATTGAGTCAATTTCAACTCACTGCATCCCTCCATCAGGTTTCCAAGGCTGTAATTCTCAAGAGGAGGAGAATGTGTATCTCCTAATAGCTCAAAAACAAGCAAAACAGAAGTACTGATGGTAGACATGCGAGTGACCTGCAATTGAGCACATGTGATTTAGAGAGTAGTACTTGAGCTGCACACCCCAATTCGTAGGTACCCTGTGGTACAGCAGAATTATGTAAAAATGGCAACCTGAGCGAGCTCTAGTGGCCTAGTGGCAAGACGCTGCAATGCAATCCCAGAGGTGCGCGTTTTGAATTCACCAGACGCTCTGCTGGAGAAGGAGGGGCAATCTCCTCCTGTACCAGTCAGATCCGATTTGACGGT
>NW_006399890.1:4644908-4648932 GCF_000299155.1 Elephantulus edwardii | reverse complement strand
GATTTTTGTTTTCTTTTTTGAAAAAAAATGTTCGTTTTCTTGATGTTGACCTGGAATCCATATTGAAGTCTGTAGTCTTTGATCTTCTGCAGCAAGTGTTTCAAGTTTTCCTTATATTTTGCAAGCAAGATTGTGTTATTTGCATAATGTGGGTTGTTGATGAGTCTTCCTCCAATTCAGATGTCACATTCTTCTTCAACATAGCCCAGATTTTAGAATTGTTTGCTCAACATACAGAATTAATAGGTAAAGATTAAAGATACAATCCTTATAACACACCTTTTCTGATTTTAAACCATGTAGTGTTCTCATGTTCTGTTTGGACAATAGCTTCTTGGTCTAGGTGTATGTTTTGCACGAGTACAAATAAGTATTCTAGGATTCCCTTTCATCTCACTGTTTGTTATGACCCACACAGTCAAATGTCTTTGCATAATCAAAAAAACACAAGTAAGCATCTTTCTGGTATTCTCTGCTTTCAGTCAAGATCCATCTGACCTTAGCAGTAATATACCTACTTCCACAGTCTCTTCCAAACTCAGCTTGACTTTCTGGTACTTCCCTGTTGATAGTACTGTTCCAGCCATTTTGGAAGGATCTTCAACAAGATTTATTTGCATGTAATATTGATATTGTTTGAGAATTTCTACATCTTGTTGGGTCACCTTTTTTAGGAATGGGAACAAATATGGATCTCTTCCAGACAGATGATGAGATTCCTGTCTTCCAAATTCCTTGTCATAGATTAATGAGCAATCCACAGTTGCATCTGTGGAAGCATGTCAACTGGAAATCCATCAATCCCTGGGGTCTTACTGATCATATACTACTTCCTGAAATGTTTCTGTGTGGACTACTTATTTTTGGTACAGTGACTTTGTGTACTCCTTCCGTCTTCTTTTGATGCTTCCTGCCTCTTTCAAGATTTTACCCATAGAATCCTTTAGTGTTGTAACTGAAGGCTTGAATTTGTTCTTCAGTTTTCTCAGCTTGAGAAATACTGAGCCTGTTCTTCCTGATTGGATTTCAAACTCTAATTCCTTGCACACTTCATTACTGTACTTTGCTTTCTCGATCTGCCCTGAATTCTTCTGTTCAACTGTCTCACCTCAACATTCTTTCCCCTTGTTTTTGCATCTTTCCATTCCAAGTAAATTTCAGTCTCTTCTAACATTATTTTGGTCTTCTTTTTTTTTCTTTCTTTCTTGTCTTTGTAACGGCCTCTTCTTTTCTTCATGGATGATGTCCTCAATGCCATTCACAACTTGTCAGGTCTTCGGCCATTAGTGTTCAATGTGTGAAATCTTCTCTTAGGATGGTTTTTAAATTTAGTTGGGATACACACAAGGTAATATTTTGGTTCTTATGGACTTGTTTTCATTTTCTTCAACTTCAATTTTAATTTGCATATGAGTAGTTGATGATCTGCTCCGTAGTCAGCCCTTGGCCCATTCATGACTGCTGGTATTGAGCTTCTTCAATGTCTGTTTCCACAGATTTGATAAATTTGATAGTAGGTGATGTTCATATGCATAGTCGCCATTTTTTGAAAAGTCCCTGGAATGGATAAATTAGTGACTGTACAAAATTCTATCATTTGATCTACAGTCTCATTTCTGTCACAAAGGCCATGATTTCCAATTGATTCATTCTTTGTTTCCAGCTGTTGTATTCCAGTCACCAATTAATAATGCATCTTGACTGCATGTTTGATTGATTTGAGACTGCAAACATTAGCAAATGTTCAGAATTATTCATCTTTTGCTTTATATATTTGATGATATTGCATGCTATCAATACAACATCATCCTCAGTAAAGGTCGCACATCAATATAAAAAAAACCCAAGAATTTTTACAATTGGACAAGTAAGTAATACCATGATTAATAGAGAAAAGACTAAAGTTCCTAAGGATTTAGTTTTATTTGATCCACAATCAACACCTATGGAAACATGAGTCAAAAATCAAAAGACATATTGCACTGGGCAATTGGTTGTCAAGGACCCTCTTTAAAGTCCCAAACACCAAAGCTGTTGTTGTTATGTGCCATCAAGTTGCCTGTGACACCTAGTGACCCTATGTACAACAGCCCTAAACCCTGCTCTTTCCTGTGCCAATCTCACTGTCTCTGACACACCCACCCCGATTACCCCAGTCACTGAATCAATCCCTCTCATCAAGGGTCTTCCTCTCCTGAGCTATCCCTCTACCCTCCCAAGCATGATGTCCCTCTCCAAGGACTGATCCTGCTTTGCAACATGTCCAAAGTATGTCAGACGAAGCTTCAGAATCCTTGCCTCCAAGGAGCAGCCTGGCTTCACCCTTTCCAGGATGAACTTGTTTGTTCTCCTAGCAGTCCATGATATTCAATACTCTTCTCCAGCACCACAGCGCAAAGGCATCAATTCTCCCTCTATCATCCTTAGTCATTGTGCAGGATGTCATTTTAAAGACTAAGATGTGTCTAACTCAAGCCGTAGTATTTTCTGTGTTTCATATGCATTATGAAAATTGGACAATGAATAAAAAAGATCTAAGAGGAGTTGATGCCTTTGAACTATGTTACTGGTGAAGAATAAAGAATATACTACGGACTACTAAAAGAATAAATAAATCTGTCTTGGAGACAGTGCAGACAGGATATGAGGATGATGACACTTTATCTCACACCCTTTGGGCATGTTTTCAGAAGAGGCTAGTCCCTGGAAAGGACATCATGCTTTGTAAAGTAGAAGGCTAACAAAAAAGAGAAAACCCTCAGTGAGATGGATTGACATAGTGGCTGCATAATCGGCTCAAATACAGCAGTGGTTATGAGGATGGCACAGGATCAGGCTGTATCTGTCCTACTTGGGTCTCTACTAGCTGGAGCCGAGTCCTAAAGTGTGATGGCACCTAATAACAATCACAAGAACAAGTTTTTACTGACAAAACACCAATTTCTTCTCTTCCAAGATCTAAGAAGGAGAAAAGAAAAATACTGCTAAACAGCATGATGGATGGAGAAGAGATTGAGGTTAACATTTACAGCGTGCTCAGCTCCACAATCAACACTCCTGGCACCAGCAGTTGGGAAATCAAAAGACAAATTGCATTGGAAAAAATCTGCTGTCAGGGACCTCTCCAGAGTACTGAGAAGCAATAGTGTCAGTCTAGAGACTAAAGTGTGCCTGATCCTGCCCACGGTCTTTGTAATTTCTTGCTATGCATCAGAGAGCTGTACAATGACTAAAGATGACAGAAGAACTGATAACTTTGCATTGTGGGGCTGAAGAGGAGCCTTGAACATACCAGGGACCACCAAGAAAACAAATAGGAGAGAGGGTGAAACCAAGTTTCTCCTTGGAGGCTAAGATTTTGAAGCTGCATCTCACATACTTGGGGCACATGGCCAGGAGGGACTGGTCCTTGGAGAAGGACATCATGCTTGGAAGGGTGGAGGGACAGCACAAGAGAGGAAGACCCTGGATGAAATGGACTGATATATAGTAACTGGGGTAACATTGGTTGGTGCGTCAGAATTAGTCAAACTGGGTCACTATGGCTCTCAAGTGACTCGATGGCACCTAACAATAACAACATAAAATTCAATAAAAAAACAGTAACAATATAAAATTCATCTAATAATCTCATCAATGTTTTCTTTTTGCACAGTTCCTTTGGTTCATTTACCTTTGTGCACTTAGGCACCTATGACTGTTAGATGCCCTCAGTTCTCCTACTGCTTAGAGACCCTATGAACAATATCCGCACCATCCTCACCACCTCTGATACGCTCAAGCCCATTATTGTAGTCACTGTCCATCCATTTGTTGAGGGTTTTGCTCTCTTTTGATGACTTTTCACCTATTCCATCATGAAATCTTTGTCCAAGGACTGGCCCTTTCTGACAACATGTCCAAAGAATGTGAGACAAAGTTTCACAGTAGCAGCAAAAATGCGTAATTTGATAAATAAATATGAATGTAGTAAGCAAAGGTTAGGGCTAGAGTCATATCTTCTTTATTTTCCTTTCCTTTCCAG
>NW_006399890.1:4641100-4644808 GCF_000299155.1 Elephantulus edwardii | reverse complement strand
AATAATAATAATAATAATAATAATAATAAAAGGAAAAAAAGGCAATCTGGAAGGGTAGGCCCTTGCCTTGTTTTGATCAATACAGTCACTAAACTTGAATAGACAGATATAAGATTCATGGAGTGTTAATATCTTCTGTGGAAAATTTAGATTTTAAAAAACAGATTCATTGAGAATGATGAGTCCATACTATGAAATGAGAACCACACCGGTTTGCTCTAAATGTTTATTAGGAATAAACTACAAATGCTGTGTAAAAGATTCTGATCTCAGCCTCCAGTTTCTCCTAAAATACATAGTGAACGTGAAAGAGACTAGCTTCTACCTTTTCTGCTTCCTCCTCACAAAGATTCTTTTATGTCCTCTGTGAGTATAATGCCAAGATTGTTCCACATGGTGTAGTTTGCGCTAGGGTATGTTTGCTTCTTGCTTCTACTCATGTTCAAAGGTTCATTGTTTTTTCTTATGTGCATTTTTCAAAGAATTTTCCTTTCTCTAACGTGCTCTACAGGGAGCTCTGGTCGGCTGAGTGTAAAGCTGTGCTGCAGTCCCAAAGGCACATAGTTTGAATCCATCAGCTGCTCTGTGGGGGGAGAATGGGCACTTTCCTCCTGTGCAGTGAATTGGCTCTGAAAACCTGCCAGAGGGTCAACTATGGGTCAGTTCTGACTCAACAGAACACAACAACAACAACAACAACAACACTGTTCCCTTGCTCTATTCACAAAGTAGCTTTTTGGTCTAGGTTTTGCATGAACACAGTTAAGTGTTCTGGGATTCCCATTCTTCTCAATGTTAGTCATAATTTGTTACGATCCATATAGTCAAATGTCTTTGCATAGTCAATAAAGCACAAACAGACATTCTTCTGGTATTCTTTACTTTTAGCCAGGCTCCATCTGACATCAGCAATGATATCTCTGGTGCCACAGCCTTTCTAAATCCAGATTGAACATCTGGCAGTACTCTCTCTACTGTTCTAGTTGCTTTTGAATGATCTTCAGCAGTTATTTTACTTGCATGTGACATTAATGACCTGGTTGTTAATTCCTTTGAGACAGATTTGTTTATTTTGCAGATCATGGGGTATTCAGTATTTTTCTCCCACAGCACATTTCAAATGCATTGATTCTTCTTCCATCATCCTTCTTCATTGCCCAACTTCCATGTGCTAAGGAAGTAGTTGAAAAGACCATGGCTTAGATCTGGCAGACCTTAAAGCTGACATCTTTGCTCTTTGGAGAGGTCCTTGACAACATATTTCCCCAATGCATTACATTTTTTTATTTCTTGACTGTTGTTACTATGGGTATTCATTTTGGATTCAAATAAAAGGAAATTGTTGATTTCACTCTTTGCCCCATCAATCACAATGTTGCTTATTGGCCCAAAGATGAGGATTTTTGTTTTCTTTTTTGAAAAAAAATGTTCGTTTTCTTGATGTTGACCTGGAATCCATATTGAAGTCTGTAGTCTTTGATCTTCTGCAGCAAAAATGCGTAATTTGATAAATAAATATGAATGTAGTAAGCAAAGGTTAGGGCTAGAGTCATATCTTCTTTATTTTCCTTTCCTTTCCAGAGATGTAATTTTTAAACTATATTAGTCATGTCTCAGTTATTCCTGATAACTGCATATAGATTCATATAGGAAAAATTCACGTTTATTACACAGTATTTATTTAGCTGATGTTGTTATTTAATTTCCTTCAGAGCCATGACCTCATGGTGTGGGAAACAGTAAAACATCACTGACCTTTCTCTTCACCCTCTTTCCCGTCACAGAAAAGGCCCAGATGCAAGGGAAGTCACAGAAGACTGCAGATCCAAAAAACAAGGGCGGTGGAGGGGGATTGCGGGTGACTCATACCATGCTCATCTTGGCATTTCTCAAGATATCAAGAGTATCCTGAACAGTGACAACTCAAAAATTTAGTTAAAACCGGATCTTCTGCCCAAAGGAGGCTGTGATAACACAGGTCTTCCAGTAGATGGCAGCACTTGCACTTTCTTTCCCTAGCATATGGCGCGTTCTGTAGTATCTGACTGAAACTTTGCTTGTTTTTACTAAACTGCAGCGGACAAATAAATTAACGAAATTGATGGTCTTTTCACTTTCCTTTAAACAAATCATTCTAGAAGTGGGAATGAGGGCTTCCGAAAGTACCATGTGGGGAGTGAGGAGCATTTACTGTGTCTGCGTTTATCCAGTAAGGTAAAGAGATGAAGAACATACTCTAAGCCTACCACCCATTTCCTGATAAAAGTTATTAGTCAAGACTTATCAATTGATACTGATGTCTTAGAGGAAAATGATACGGCGAGCTTATCTGGCCCAACAGCAAGAAAAAAAACCCCAAACCAACAAATCAACCTAAGAAAACACTGAGTTCAGAACTCCGGTTTCTAAATAATCATTAAATATTTTTCATTAGATATCTATCATTCCTATCTAGTTAATAATGAACTTCCCTTCCCCCCAGCCCACATGCCCTGTTTCAATGGGAACACAGTTTTTATGGCTCCACAAAAATCTTTCAGATTGTTAAGGGCTGTCGCTATGATCCAAATGCTACAGAAACCAGACTTCAGGAGGGAAGAAATGGAAATCCCAGGTACTTAAGCTGAAATAGAAAGATGTGTTAATTAGTGGTAATATTTCAGATACCGAATCGATAACAACAACAGACAACAATCTCGGAAAGACTATATTAGTGGGAGCAGCACGCGTTTCACAGATTTCTCAAAAGTATTCCTTTATAACCAATATTCAGGTTGCTAGGGAAAAGTTAACTACAACACCAGTAGCCTGGATTCACTTACCAAAGCCCTCCTGTTAATATTGTTTATATTTAAAGGTAAAGAGATTTTTACATTTTGGGATATTTTGAACCAGCCCTCAAAGTGGGACTAGTGGCATGCTTTAGCAGCCCACCCAGGGCCACACCAGACCACCCCGAGTTGGTTCCAGTTAAAGCTGCAACTCCAACGTGTTGACAGGTGGCTCCAGCCGTGTGTCTCGCGCTCACCTCACTCCAGGGCTCAAGTCGCAGTCTCTGCGCCAGGCCACACTCCGGGAGGCTGGCCCCAAGGTCGCGCGGCCCTCTAGAACCAGGAGGGGTGCGGCGTGGGTCGCGGGACCCCTCAGAGCAACAGGGTCCAGAGCCCAGGCAGCGTGGAGGAGTGCTGGAGCCAGGGCAGGCTGAACACTTCCCGCATCCCGGGTAAGGGCCGGACAGAACTCCACGCACGTGCAAGCACCGCCAGCCTGGCGCATGGACCCCTCCTGTCCACACACGCCCTGGACCCCCGAACGCTGTCCCCGGCCCCTAGCAGCAGTGGTGCCAGGTCCCTGCTGTCCGCTGGACACGCCACTTGCCACCTCCGGACTCCAATGGGGCAGAAGGGTCACCGAGTCGGCCACCCACATTCCCAAGGACGAGTAGCCGGTGGCCTTACCAGCCCCACTCGGACGTCCTCGGCGCCCCCTCTCGCCTGGGCCCCCGGCCCCCAAAGGCCTCAACCCCCCTCCGGAAGGGCCCCCGCCACAATGAGAAGGAATTCCCCCAGACCCCTCCCCTTCTCCAAACTTCTTCCCTCCGCCCCGCGGCTCCTCCAACCCGACTCCCCTGCGTCGTCCGGCTCCTCCCTCTCCGCGCCCCTCCCCCGTTCCTGATCCCCACTTAGGAATCCACGCCCCCACCCGCCC
>NW_006399890.1:4604475-4640813 GCF_000299155.1 Elephantulus edwardii | reverse complement strand
CCGCGGCCCGCGCTCCGGGCGCCCCCAGCCGCGCTGAGAGCCGCAGCGGCCCCGGATCCGCGCGTGGGGCCCCGAGCCGCCGGGATGAGTCGCGCCGAGGTGAGCGCCCCCTCCCTTTCGCTCCCAACTGGGGATCCGCGGGGTACCCCCTTCTCTAGGGGTTCCCCCTCGGCTGGAGAAGTTCTGCGGGCCGCTCCGCGGAAAGATGGGCGCGGGCTGCCTCTCGAGTGCTGAAGCCGCTAGGCTCTCCTCAGCTCAGCTGGCGGCAGCCGGGCGGGGGATAGGACTAGGGCAGCCCCAGAAGCCCAACTTTCTTTTCTGTGGTCGTTTGGGGGCGTGTGTCGGCGGTACGGAGCCGCATTCCCGGCGGAGCCGCCCAGCCCGCCGGGGGAGCGGCGCTGCGGTTTCGGGCTGCCTGGGCGCGCTGCGGGTGCCGCGGGCCGTGCGCTCTCCGGCCTGGGACGCGCGGGCCGGGATCAGGGCCGGACTGGCCCGCCCGTAGGCGGCGGTGGCGGTGGGGGCAGGATGCTGAAAACACAGGCGCGCGTCCACGCGCACACCATCTGACGCTCGGGAGGAGAAGGCCCGCGGAGACCTCCCGGGTGGGCTGGAGCTGCGCGGGGAAGCCGGGGCTCCAGGGCTGCGCAGCCGCCAGCCGGGCTGGAGAGCTTTGGGTGGGGAGAGTTTATTTTTGTCTCGAGCTGCTGCCACTGCTGCTCACGGCCTAAATCCAGAGGGGCGCCTGGCGGTGGAGATGCTGGCTGTTGCTGTAGATGGAGCTGCAGCCGCTCGGCTGCTTCTCCGGGAGGAGGAGGTGGAGGAGGAGGAAGGAGCTCCGGCTGCTGCTGCTGCCTCCGCCTCTGCTTTGCATTAGCCCCCCCACCCCCGCGCCCCCTCGCAGCCGCATTGCAAGTTTTCTACGCGGGGAAGATCTGTTGCTGGACTGGCGTTCGCAGGCACAAGCCCCGGGGCCACCCCGGGTGGGGCGCGCGGGGAGCACCAGCCGTTCACAGCCGCAGCAGCAGCAACAGGAAGCTGCGGGGTCCCCCTCCAGCACCTAGGAAGGCGGCTTCTCGCCATTCCCCAGACAGGAATAGCCTGTATTCCCGCATCCCGGTGCGGAGGGGGCGGCTGGCATTGGGGGCTTGACCCTCCCACGGGACACTCCTCCGCCCGGCCCGGGCACCCCCAAATGCACTCAGTCCCCGGGGCGCTCTCCCTCTGGGGCTTAGGTCTCACTGCATCCCTTTCTCTCCTTCCAGTGGTGATCGCCGCTCGGGAATGCGGGTGTGAAGGGTCCGAGCTGCAGCCCAGCGGGGAGGAGAACCCCCGGACGCCAGAAATCACCATCCCGAAGCTGCGAGAAGCTGGGGGGGAAAGAGCGCGTGCTTCATTCAGTTGTGTGCCTTGTGGGGATATTTTTTATTTTTAAAAATCGTTATTATTTTTAAAGAAACATTTTCGTGCTACTGTCTGTCATCGTCTCTGGGGAAATCATCCAGAACCACCGGAACGTAACTGAGACCAGACGAGAGCGGCAGGAGCCGAGGCCGTACCTGCAACGTCCGGGCGCCACAGCCACCTTGGAACAGCGACGCGTCTCCGGCGGCCGCGGGGCTGCGGCTCCGCCAAACTTTGGGGCGGGCGGGGCGGGCTGGGGTGCCCAAGGGGCTCTTTAGACCGAGGGCGGCCCCCTAACCATGATGTTTCGCGACCAGGTCGGGGTGCTGGCGGGCTGGTTTAAGGGCTGGAACGAGTGCGAGCAGACTGTTGCGCTGCTGTCGCTGCTCAAGCGCGTGAGCCAGACCCAGGCCCGCTTTCTCCAGCTCTGCCTGGAGCATTCGCTGGCCGACTGCGCCGAGCTGCACGTCCTGGAGGGCGAGGCCAACAGCCCCGGTAAGTGCGCGGCCCTCACCGGCCCTCCTGACCCCTCTGCTTCCTGGCCTCGGCCCTGAGCCCCGCCCCCGGCCGCAGTCCCCAGCTCTATGGGACCCTGACCGAGGCGCGGGGCCCATGGGGGGCCCTTGACATCCTTCCCCACCCTCTTCCCGGTCCCCACCGCCCACTTACCTCCGCTGGTGCCTTTGCCCACTGTGAACGCCTTGAGTCCATTCCATGTGGTAGCTACGGTAGCATGAATGATTGATTTTTTTCCCTCTCTCATGCAGTTTCCTGGGAAATAAGTAAGTCAGGTCACGTAGAGTCTGGATTTTTCTGGGCTTTTCCCCCCTCCCCCTTCTTTTGGGCAACGTGGCTCGCTGGATTTCAGCAACACGGGAAGCAGCCCAGGACTGCCCTTCAGAAGCCAAGCTTTGATAAGACTGTATTGAGGGAAGACACTGAAACCCAATTTTATTTTTCATGTGCCCCCATGGATATTCCAGTCCGAAGGCTCTGTCTTCCTTCAGAATCATTTGTTGGTGAAGCTTTAAACTATTGCAGTGACATTTGCAGTCTGTATATTATTTGGTTTCACTTAATCAGTCAATACTATTTATGCCTATTGAATTTTAAGAAAGGGGCTTGTAGTAGCGGCAGACCTAAAGACTTTTGGTTAGGGGTCCAGAAGGTTTTTGAGAAACTTTCCTGAATTTAACAGCCTTATTTCAGGTTACACACCTGCACTTGTAGAGAAAGTGCACGTAGTTGAAAGGTCCAGCAGCTTTGCAAAATGGGTGGTGACAGATGGAGATGCTGCCCTGGGGAGGGTGTGTTGGAGGCCAGTAGGACCTGTAGGTGATGATTTTGGATAGGAGGAATTCTTTAGGCCATGTTGCAGCAAGAGGGCGAACAGAGCCCCCAGTGTTTACGCAGAGAAAAGAATGCAGGGTCTCTTTGCAGCTGTTCCATGTTAGAGCTGAGAGCCCACAAGACTCAGCAGAGATTTGACCATTAGATGACAAAGGTTCAGTGCAGGGCAATGGGTCTGGGAGCCATGGGCCTTCTGGTTGGAGTGGTGCTCCCACTGCTGAAAACACTAGAATGGGATGTTTCCATATATAGAATCAGAGGCTGGAAGTGACTGCTAGAAATCCTCTCAGCCCTCTTCCGGACCAGACAGGGCTGCACCCAGAGGATGCTGTGCTGCCAAGTATGGAGGGCCGAGCTGGGAGATTCCACAGGCCCGGCTGGGATTCAGCCCTGCGCCTCCTGGCCCTCCCCAACTTGGAAGTGCCTCCCAAGTGCGCAGCGGCAGGCCCCTTCAGTTCAGGCCGCATTTATAAATAGCCGAAGGGCCAGCCTCCTTTCTAAGGGCGTGGAAGCATAACTAGGATAACTGATGGTCTACTTGCTTTGCTTCTGTCCTTAATGTCACAGGGTAGCTTCTCTGATAGCCGAGTTCACCTGCTTGGTTGGCTTTCTCAGACTTGACAAACAAGGTTATATAAATGTTGGTGAATCTGCTTGATGGCAGCGGGCTGGCTTTTTTTGGGGTGGTGGTGTTGGTGGTTTGCAGTTTACAGAATGCAAAGAATTGAAGTACTGTGATTGATGTTAGACACCTGATTTCAGTGCTAGTAGGGCAATATTTAGAATAATGATAATTAATCATTAGGTTAATCAAGTGTTGGAGCAACAGTTTCTCCCCTCCCCCCTTTTTAGAGAACATTCTCCAGTACAGCAGTAATCAAGGTAATGAAATGCATGGTATTAAAAAGAAGTTACTTAATATTTAATTTTTTTGAAAAGAGATTAACTTAGTTTTAGGATGTAGTGATTTAATAAACTGAAGTTTAAAGTTAGGAGTTTTTAAAATTGCTTACTGAATCTTCCCCCTCAAGTTTTTAAACCGTACTGTGTAAGATAGCTACTTGTTTGAGATGCTCGGTGATGTAGACAGACAAAATATGAGACAGGAATGAAGAGCCCGGTGGTGCAGCATCTAAACGCCCAGCCACAAACCCAAAGGCTGGCACTTTGAATCCACTGACTGCTCTGTGGGGGAGAGATGTGGCAGTCCGCTTCTGTAAGAGGTTTGCTGCCAAAAAAACCCTGTGGGGCAGTTTTACTCTGTCAAATGGGGTCCTGGGGAGTCAGATTTTACCCACTGGCAGTAGCTACATGTAAAGAGAAGGGACCGTTTTCTAGCTTGCAGGTTAGTCTTTAAATCCAGACATGTTTGTCTACCTGCAAGTTTTAACACTTGTTTTTGGTTGCATGACCAGGGGAGAATTTCATTAGTGTGCTCGTAGCATGGTTTGGCTTACTTTTGAAGGTGTGGTGACCGTAAGGAACAGCAGGACTTGCCTGCCATGGTGCACCTGATTCTGGATTGCTACTGTTTTTGAATCTGGAAACCAGTCATTAATCAGGAAGGGGCAGCAAGGGATAATTAGCAACCAGAATAGATAGTTTAAAGTCCAGGGGAGACCTCAGAACCCCTCTTGTAATTTACTTGCCCTTGTTTAAGTACAGCCCTCACTTTTTTTCCTTTTTAACTTGAAAAAGAGTCTACAGTATATGAGGCATAACTCATTTAGAATAGAGTGAGAGACTGCCGTAACCAGTCGAAAAATGTGACCTCTGATAGCCTGACAGAAAAGAGACAGAAAAATGGTAACTTTCGACATAAGAGTTGGAGTAGAGGAGCTCCTCTTAGGATTTCGGAATGTTACGGTGGTTATGTGCCTTTGAGTTGCTTGTGACTCATCTCAACCCTACAACAGCTCTGAACCCTGCTTTATCCTCTGCCAACCTTATTGTCTCTGACACGCCTAACCCCACTACCTGGTTCAGTTCATCTCATCCAGGGTCTTCCTCTCCTGCGCTGTCCCTCCACCCACTCCAAGCATGATGTCCCTCTCCAAAGAGTGGTCTTCTTGCAGCATGTCCAGAATATGTGAGATGAAGCTTCAGAATCCGTTCTTGCCTTAATCAAACTTTTTGGTATCACTCTGCAGTAAATAAATCAATAACCACTATTTGCAATTAATGGCATTTCCTTTCTTAAAAGATAGTTACACAAGTGTGTATGCAGCCATAATCACTATTTGTAAAACTTTTTATGACCACAAAAAGAAACTATATTCTTTAAACAGCAACTCCCCTTTCCCTCCTTCCCATGAGTTCTGCTATCCATAATCTACCTTCTGTCTAAAAATGATATATTTTAAAATATACTTGCTAAGAAGGCGGAGAAATGAGCAGCATAATTTGGAAACATTACTCAAAACAATTAACCCTAAGACTATTTTGGTGTGTAGAGCACTTTCCATTCAGAAAACTCAACTGTGCAGAATGACTCATTCAATGAGAGGTTTCCTGTACCCAGCTCACCATGTATCACTTACTTTATAACAATTGAACAATACACATACTCTAAGATTACTAAAAGCTACACTTTAACACTTGGTGAATGGGAACCAAATTCCTATCTGGGGCTTGATGTTAGTATAATAAAAAAGAAACAGTTGATGATAGTAGAAACTTGACCATATTCTCCCAAACTGATTTTAAATAGATCCTATATGTTAAACCTAGCTTATTTGACATCTATGGGCCATATCTGATACTAAATTTCATTCTGTTAGATTAAGAAATAAAGACCCCTAGTGATTCATTAGTACATCCATTGTTTCACATTCTTGGTCATCTTTGATTCAGACAAAATGATAGAACCAGTCCTTGTGGATTCATTAATTTATTCCTTCCCTGTATATTTGGCCAGTGGTCTTGGTCACCATCAGCTCTGTCGGCTGAGGTTTCTGGGACCTTTATTAACTATGGATAAATAAGTGCTCTTTGGCCTTCAGTCCAAGTTAACATTGACTACTCTTCAGTTTGTATATTAAGTTATTTGCTGTCTACATGTGGGAGATGAAAAAAGGAATGCACTGATTTTACCTGTAGTTCCTCCCTCTCCCCCAATAGTTTTATGTTGTATGCAGTATATGTGGTGTCATCGAACAATATTTAATATATCATGAACTGCAAATCTTCCGAGCAGATTTGTCTTGGAAGAACTGTACCTTAGAGAAAAAGATACTCTAACTTAGTCTCACATACTCATACAGACCCTGGAGGAGGACACCATGCAAAGAAAGTAGAGGGTCAGCAAAGGAGAAGAGCAATACCAAGGAGATGGGTGGACCCAGTGTTCGTAACAGTGAGTTTGAGCACAGAGGAGGTTGTGAGAATGGCACTGGACCAGGCAGAGTTTCAGTCTGTTGGCCATGGGGCTGCTCTGAGTCAGAACTGAGGGGACCGAGCCTAACAACAGCTTTGTCTACTTAGCATTTTGCCATTTGCACTTGAAATGTGTTTCTTAGTGGAAGTATGTAGAAAATAGAGATTCTTACACAAATTAATCTTTTAAGTCAGAAAGCAGAGTATATTTTGTAGAAGGTATTATGTATTTTGTAGTAAATAAACGACTAACAGATTCTTGCTGTGTTTACAATTAAGAACACAAGAAAGAATTAGCTGGAATGGTAGTTTACTCGAGTGTGAGAGGGATATGCAGGTGTATTTGCTGAATTTAGAGGGTGAAAATGTTGGTTCAGTTATTTTTATGGGTTATTTGTTTCTATATTTGACTTTGGTTTGCTTTTTTTGTTCGCAAATGTAGTATAAAGTAAGCAAAACCAAAACAGAACAAAATAAAAACAACCCAAAGAAGTTGCTCTGAAGATACTGGATAAAGTCTCGTTTGTAGTTCTTTCATTTATTTATTAGTTAATTCATGCAGCAAACATTTTTTGCCTTTTCTCCTGTGTTCCTGACTCAGTGCTTTGTGATGGGGACATAAAGTACTATGTAATGAGAATACAAAGGTAACTTGTATTCTGCAAGGCCCATCTCAGTGCCTGGTACGTTACAGGCACACATGCTGCCAGCCCGAAGGCACACAGTTCGAATTTATCAGCTGTTCTCTGAGAGAAAGATGTGCAGTCTCCTCCTTTGTGATTAACTGAAAACTCACTAGAGGGTCAGCTTTGTGTGGATTCTGACTTGATGGTATCCAACAGAAACACATTGAGTAAATGGCTAATATCATATGTGCTAAAACATAGATCAAAGCCCACAGCCATGGTGTTTATTTCGACTTAGAGCAATTCTATCAGACAGAGTGTATCAGGTTCTATAGAGGTCCTGAGATTGTAAATCTTTACAAGGAGACTGCTTTGTTTTGCAGATACAGAGCAACTGGTGAGGTTGAATTACTGACTTTTCAGTTAGCAACCCAGTGCTTAATCTACAGCTCCACTAAGACTCTTTGCTAAAGCGTAGATAAATAGACAAAAGTGGGCATTCTTTGAGAATTGTGAATGCCAAGAAAACAAACAGATTCATCCTAGAGAGGGTTAAACCAGGCTGCTCCTTGGAGGCAAGGATTCTGGGGCTTCGCCTGACATACTTTGGACATGTTGTAAGGAGAGACAGGTCTTTGGAGAGGGACATCATGCTGGGTAGAGTAGAGGGACAACGCAGGAGGGGAAGACACTCTATGAGGTGGATTGATTCAGTGACTAGGGTAATCGGGATGGGTGTGTCAGAGGCAATGCAATTGGCACAGGATAGAGTAGGGTTTAGGGCTGTTGTACATAGGGTCGCTATGAGTCGCAAATGACTCAACGGCACAAAACAACAACAACAATAACAATAACAACAACAGAGCTAATTCATTGGCTTGAGGAAGGTAGAGGCTTGCCAGGTTAAAACTTCGTGGAAGAGAAGAGATTTTGGAGTTGATGCTTGAAAGATGAATAGAAGGCTGGTGTATAAAGGAGATTAAGTAGATTATAAAGGGGGGCTCAGTATAGGGCAGGGTTCAGAGCTGTTGTACAGAGGGTCACTGTGAGTCACAGGTGACTCAACAGCACATAACAACAACAATAGTGGGGAAGAATGTTGTAGTGTTCAGGAAATGGTGAGTTAAGTGACTGTCGTCGTTGTTAGGTGTTGTCGAATTGAGTACAACTCACAGCAGCCCTATGAACAGCATATCTGAGCCCTGTCCTATCCTGTGCCATCCTTACACTTCCTAACACACTAGAGCCCATTGCAGCAGTTACCGTGTCAGCCCACCTGGTCCAAGTCTTCCTCCCCTTCGCTGACTCTCCACCCTTCCAAGTATCATGTTCCTTTCCAAGGAGTAGTCCTTTCTAGCAATATGCCTAAAGTATGTGAGGTGAAGCTTCATCTTCCTTGCATCCAAAGAGTACTCTGGCTGCACCCTCTCCAAGACATAGTTATTTGTTCTCTTGACCATCCATAGGATGTTCAGTGCTCCTCTCCAACACCACAACTCAGAGGCGTCAATTCTTCTTCTGTCATCCCTATTCATTGCCCAGCTCTCAGATGCATAGCAATTGATAGGAAAAAATGCTCTGAATCAGACGTACCTTCATGTGAATGATTAGAAGAGTATAAAAGGCTCAGTTCTAGGAGGCAGAAGTTAAAATTAGAGTAGATGAGTAAGACTGGAATTTAGACAGGCTCCTGCAAAAATAATAATCTTTGCACCAAGTAGGTAGTGCCAACATATCTGAAGAAAACAGTTAAGACAAGAGAAATTATGTGTATACACTCTTGAGAGAGGTTATCTGATATGTACATGGTCTTAGAGGCATAACTTGAATTCCACAGTTTCTCATTTGGCCATCTGGTTGAATCATCTGCTTCATGCAGCTTGGCTGCCTTCAGCATTGACTTATGGAGGGAAAAGGTTGAGATAGAGGATTGCCCATGTGTCTATAGCCATAGACATCATCAAGTACAGAGAATAATAATGACGTGGGAATGGTTCAGACTGAGCTAATCTCTGACTCTTAGTTTTCTCACCTGAGAGCTGTACAGTGAATAAGGATGACAGAATTAAGAATTGATGCCTTTGAGTTGTGGGATTGGAGAAGAGTACTGAGTATACCATAAACTGCCAAAAGAAGAGAGAGATCTTAGAGAAAGTACAGCCAGAGTGCTCCTTGGAGGCAGGGATGACAAAAGTTTATTTCATATGCTTTGGACATGTTCTAGGAGAAGCTGTTTCTTCGAGAGGAGTATCATGCTTGGGAAGGTAGAGAAAGAGAAGAAGACCCTCAAGAGATGAATTGACTCAGTGACTACAGTAATGGTCTTGAGTGTGTCAGAGATGATGAGGATGGCACGGGATAGATAGTGTTGCTATGAATCATACTCAGTTGACTTGATGGTACCTAACCACAGCAACAACAGTTTTCTCATCTATAAAGTAAAAGAACTAGAGCACATTGATGTTTAGTTGGAAATGACTTATAACTGATCCCCCAGTGGACTTTTGGAGGCTGTAAATTACAGAGGAGATTGTCTGTCTTTCTGCTCTGGAGCCACTGGTGAATTTGAACTGATAGAGAAGTGCAACTTTTGAGTTAGCAGCACACCAGCAGTGTTCCCTCATCTATAAAATAGTTAATATAATGTCACACATAACAACAAACAACAATATACAAAATTACTTGTTATAATTCAGTGAATGCCTCTTCTCTCTCTCAGAATGTGACTTTTTGCTGCTTGTGGATGCTGGTCTGGATGGGCAAACGAAGGGAAGTTTTTGGGGTTGTGCTTTTTTTGGGTCATGTTTGATGTGTATTATTGCTCTTCCCCCCCCCCCCCCCCAAGAGTGGTCATCCCTGAGCCTTGCCTATAGTTTAAGTCCACTCAGACATTGGCTTAAAACCCTGCAGGGCCCTCGGGCCAAATTAATTAATTAATTTTTGAATGAATATTCCTTGAATTACACAGCAATATTTTGTCTTATTTGCGGAAAGGAACAACTTGGTGTTGCTGTGACACTGCACACTGTTCCATAGTCTTGTCAAATACCATAATATTTACCCATTATATACAATGTTTGGATGAGCTTCCAGATTGATTTATGCTGGGAAGAAGGAATGGCATCCACTTCCTAAAACTAAATGCCACTGGAAACTCTACAGACTCTCTAAACTCTTTAAATGTACAGAAATGATGGTAGTTATAGAACAGAATTATGTACAGAAATGATGTTAGTTATAGAATAGAGGTTAGATCTCTTGTGCAAAACTTATTCACAGTCGTGTTCAACTTGACGACACTTAACCCCTTCTAAGTGAAACTAGTGCTTTTATGTATGGAGGAACACTCTTCCACTTTGTACATCACTCTATGTCAATGTGCAGTATGAAGTAACCTGGGTTGCTGTGATGCTGAACCTTGTGCCATTGCGGTGTCAAATACCAGAATGGCTTCCCAATGTGGACAGTGTTTGGTGGAGCTCCCAGTTGTAAAACAGGTTTGGAAGCAGGAGTGGCATCCACTTCCTACACCACATGCCTCAGGAAACTCTATGAACTTGGTGAAATGATGACAGTTATGGAAAGGCCTCAGGTCTTTTTTTCATAGAGCCGCTATGAGTCATGCTCAACTTGACGACAGTCAACAACAACAATTAATATGGAATTGAAGTAAATATTTTTCCCCTGAATGATAGGAAATCTTTTTATTTAAAGGATTATCAAGATGGAGGATAGTTGGAACCCTAACATGATGAGAGTCTGCTTGGTTCTAACCTTCTACAGTTTAGCTTTGTTGTCCCACTTTCTGTCTTCTTGGAACCTAACATAATCTAATTTTTCCTGGTAACTGGTCAACCCTTTATTTCCTCTTCAGTTGGTAAGCGTGAGAAAAAAGGAATAATTTTGTTTAATGAATGTGTAGGGATCTTATATACAAAACCCTTCACTTAAGGGATCTCCAACAGAACAAACCAGTAGGTCTTAGAAAAGGTGCAGCAGTCATTTGCTCCTTAGAGGCACAGATGTCAAAGCTTTGTCTTATGTGCTCTAGGCAAATTGTTAGAAGGGATCAGGTCTTGGAAAAGGCCATCATGCTTGAAAAGGTGGAGGGTTAGTGAAGGAGGAAAAGACCTTCAGTGAGATGGATTGACACAATGACTGTAACAATGGGTTTGGGGTTGTTGGAGATGATGACGGTGGCACAGAATAAGACAAGGCTCAGGTCCATTGTTCATAGAGTTGTGAGTCCTCATCAGCTGGACGGCACTTAACAATGGACAATGGCAGTGAGTTTGAGAGGTTTTTTTAACTTAAGGACTTACAGTGTTCTTCGGATGGGTCTGAGAGGACCAATTTACTGATTGGAAATCTTAGCAGGTAATATACTTCTGTGGTCTCGTTTGTGAGTAACCTGGATTTGGTTGTTTAGCTTGGGGGCTTGAGGGCTTCAGCACCTCAGTATATGCTATGAACAGGCCCCAGAAAGAGAATGAAAAGGCAGACAATCTTAAAAGCCATCAAATTGGTTTATTTAAGTTTAAATAAACAATTGAGGGTGGAATGAGGGTCTGAAGGACTGAAAAGTAACTGAACACTTCCCAGTATATCCTGCAGAAGTGTAATTTTAGAGTTGAGAAAGCAAAGAGGAAGGAGATTGTTACTCCTTGGTCAGAGGAAAAAAAATGGAGGTTTTCAGGCATGGGTGAATACCATAAAAATTTTCTAGAAAAGGGGTCCTGCTCGTATAAAGTTTTCAAAAATATAATCAATATTTTTTTCGTTGTTAGCTTATTCCTTTTCTCCCCCCTCTTAATCCTTTCTCCCAAGTCTTTATTGTGCCCATTTGAGTCACCTAGATTAAGATGTGAGTGAGACATGTCCTCTGAGCTATATTTTGCTTCCATAGACACTGCCCGAGGCAGGATTCTCCCAAGGAAAAGGGAATTGTAGAACATGAGCTGAGCTTTCTCTCTTGATTAGCTGATAGTCATGGCTTGCATCTTGCTTCGAGGCTTGCTTCCCAGTAGCCAGTGTAGAGTTCAGAAGAACTAGCCTGCTTAAGTGTCTTCTTGAGACTCACGAGTTGGTTCTAGGGTTTTGCCATTCACTTGCTCCAACTCTTTTCAACATGTTAATGAAATTTTCCTTGTCATAGTTAATAAGGGAGAAAAAGAAAATGATTCAATGGTTTTTTTACTCAGCAGATAATGCCATTAAGTGGTAGCTGGCATCAAGTTTCCATCCAGTAAGAAACTATGAGTCCAAGTTCCTTATTTTAGAATTGTTTTTCAGCTTGTTTTTAGAGGCTGTAAATCACATGGGAAGAGATTGCCCATCTTTCCCCCATGGAGCATCTGGTGAATTTGTCCTGCATGCCTTTGAGTTGGGAACATTACTTCTTACCACTAAACCACCAGAGCTCCTAGTTCCTTGGCACATATTTATTCATCATATAGCAGAGAACTGAGTCTTGGTTACTTCCAAGAAGCTTATATTTCACTTCTTAAAGAACATGCCTCCGGAAATTCTGTGAACTTTGATAAATGTTGATAGTTGCATAGGGGCTTCATATGTATATGTATGTGTATATGTATGTGTATGTACACACACATATGATATGATAAATCATGAACCAACTCTTGATTTTTTTTGGCACCCCACAATCAACACTTGTTATGCATCAGAGAGTTGTACAATGACCAAGGAGGATAGAAGGAGAATTGATGCCTTTGAGCTGTGGTGCTGGAGAAGAGTATTGAGAATACCATGGACTGCTAGGAAAACAAACAGATTCATCCTGGAAAGGGTCAAACCGGGTGGCTCCTTGAAGGCAGGGATTCTGAGGCTCCGTCTAATATTCTTTGGGCATGTTGTAAGGAGAGACAGGTCCTTGGAGAGGGACATCATGCTTGATAGGGTTGAGGGACAGCACAGTAGGGGAACTCTATGAGGTGGATTGATTCAGTGACTGGGGTAATCGGGATGGGAGTGTCAGAAACAGTGCGATTGGCACAGGACAAAGCTGAGTTTAGGGCTGATGTCCATAGGGTCGCTATGAGTCGCAAGCGACTTGACGACACATAACAACAACAATAATCAGTCAACACTCTTGTTACCGGGCAGCCAGGAAATCAAAAGACGAATTGCACTGGGAAAATCTGCTGTCAGGGCCATCTCCAGAGTACTGAAGAAGCAGTGATGTCAGTCTAGAGATTAAGGTGTGCCTATCCAGGCCATGCTCTTCGCTATGTCCATCAAAGAGTTGGACAATGACAAAAGATGATAGGAGAATTGATACCTTTGAGTTCTGGTGCTGGAGAGGAGTATTGAGTATACTGTGGACTGCTGAGAGAACAAACAGATCTGTCTGGTAGAGGGTGAAACTGGGCTGCCCCTTGGGGGCAAAGATTTTGAAGCTCCATCTGACATACTTTGGACATGTGGCCGGGAGGGAACAGTCGTTGTAGAGGGATATTGTGTTTGGAAGGATAGAGGGACAGTGCAAGAAGGGAATGGAGGTAGGTGTGTCAGAGATAGTGAAATTGGCTCAAGATAGAGCAGAGTTCAGAGCTGATGTGTATGGGGTTGCTATGAGTCAGAGTCGACTTGATGGTACATAACAACAACACAACAACAAGGAAATCACACAGAATGGGGTTTCATGCATGTGCTCTTAAAAGACATTATACTTTGGCCTTTGAGGAATGGTAAGGTTAGGTTTAAAAGATTCTGTGGTAGTGAGTTGTTTGTTCCCAAACAGCTTCTGTTTTAATTAGTAAATAAAAAAAGAAGACAAAACTTTGTTAAAGGAATATATAAGGGCTTTATATGCCAAACCCTTTTCATTTCAGGGAGCTCTGATGGTACTCCCAACCCAAAGATAGTTGAGTTCACCAGCTCCTTCTCAGGAGAGAGGTGGGTCGTCTTCTGTGTGATCTACAGCCTTTGGAGGGTCAGTTATAAGTTGGTTATGACTTCATGGCATTCAGCCTAACCTTGAGTTGGTGGCAAAATGATTAAAGTGCTCAACTGCTAACTGAAAGGCTGGCAGTTCAAACCCAGCAGCCACTCTGTAAGAGAAAAGTTCTGGTGATCTGTTTCCATAATTACTGTAGATAGTGAAACTCTATGGGTCTGTTCTGTTTTGTCCTATATGGTTGTTATGAGTCATCTCAAGAACATGTAATAACAGGTGTAGGTTAGAAGGGAATAGTATGCATGTTGTCCAACAGGATTAAACTCGGGTGAATAAAGGAAGGGGCATTCCTCAGCTCTCTAATCATTTAAAGGTAGGAAAACCAAACACCTGGCCGCCAAGTATTCGAATTGCTTTTAGAATAACCACAGCATTGTGAGTGAGGTGATGGTTCTCTTGGCTCTTCCCAATAAGATACTTTTGTAGGCCATGCAGGTTACCCCTGGTGTTAAGTTATAACACATGAAAAGACTTAGTGGAGAAGATGACATTGCTGTAGACAAATTCCCAAAATTGAATGTGCATGCAGGTGTCTTGGAGATCTTGTAAGCTCCTGTGCTCTAACAAACTCTCAAATCATGTTGATGCTTCTGCTCTGTGATCCACTCTTAGAAAACTTTTCTGCAACCTTCTAGAAGTGGCTGCCTCAAAGACATTATGGCGGGAAAGAGGGAGAGTCAGGGAAATAGAGGAAGACCCTCAACAAGGTGGGTTTACACAGTGACAGTAACAATGGGCTCAGGCATATCCGAGATGGTGAGGATGGCGCAGGTTAGGGCAGGGCTCAGATCTCTTGTTCATGCTCACCCTCAGTTGTAGTTGACTTGGAGGCACTTAACAGCAGCGTAACAAGTGGGAGGGAGGTTAGAGGACACTTGGTGCTCTGCATTAATTGTTACATGTGTGCATCAGAAGGTTTGGGGTTTTTTTACAGCTTATGGGAAATAGAACTTGTCCCACACTTGCCCCCTTATTCCTCCATCCCCAACTCTCCAAGTATAACAGTTTGAAAATATCTAGCCAAATACCATGATTTTCCCAGATTCAGAGGCATTGATTGACGTAACTCTGACCAGCACTTCTGGGATCAGAACTTCAGACTTTTGACTTCCTCAGTGTAAATGACCTTTCTGGTATTGCAGTGGTAGTGCTGTCTTTATCAAATGTTTGTAACCTGTTGAAGCCCTCCTTTGGACCTCCTCCCTTTTAAAAATTGTTGCATTTTATAGTATATGGCATTTGCCAATTCAGCCTTTTCCAGATACACAGTTGAGTGATATCAACCATATTATTCAGGCTGTGCAACTATCTCCCTTTGGGACCTTGCTTTCCAGCTGGCCTGGACGGGTCTAGTGAGGGAGATTGTGTCTGTTTTGCATACCTGTTACTGCTGCTGTGATAAGGCCCTTTTCACAATCTCTTTTCAAATTTTATGATCACTTCAATTGCAGAGCAAATGCTTTCTTAACTCTTGGCTGAACTTCTTGGGAAGCCAGAGAGGAGGGAGAAGTGAGGACAGGGTGCTTGGGGTAGGTACTGTAACTAGTAATGTTCTGGTGGCAGAGAACATAAGAGTCACTCTGTAGACCTACAGGTGATGCCTCTCTAATGCTTCAAATCCACTAGTGGCTCTGAGGGAGAAGGATGGGCATTTTCCTTTTGAGCAGTTTACAGCCTCCAAAAACCTGTTGGAGGGTCCTCTGTGAGTCGGTTCAGTTAGACGACAGTGAGGAAGAACTGACCTAGAAAATGTTCATGGATTTGTTTATTTGAAGAACTTCCCAGTGATGAAAATGTGTTTCCTACAAGGTGGTCATTGGTTTGAAAAAATCTGTCAGCTTCTCATTTTCCTCTCTGGTAAGCACTGAAACGGGTAAGCCTTATCTTTCATGGCATGCTTACTCAGGAAATTATTTTGAGAATTCTACATCCTGCTTTCAGCAGTAACTGACTACCTGGCCCTCTGAGTTCTTGCTGGAATTTCCAGGCATCCAAATGATCAGTGTTCCATGGAAAATGAGGCTTCAGGAAAGATCTCCCCCCCACCCTCCACCCCGATGCTATGGACTGTAAAGTTGAGCTGGAAAGAACAGGAATTTTAATTCCAGAGACCGGATGGGAGAAAATCTCTTCCTCCTTGACTAGAGCACTCCCACCAAGTACAGTCCTTGGAATTTCTGGAGCGACTTACCCTGATGTGCGGGAAGAATTTAGGTGTTTGGAGCATGACTACTAACATAACAACTGGGTTTCATTGTATGCATTTCTCTCTGTGTGAATGTGTGCACCAGATACGTGATGTAAACACAGTTAAAACGTGTGACTGAAATGACAATGCTGAACCACTTTTAGTTTTTGAAGAGTCAGGAAAGAATAGGGGAGACATCAAAGCCCCAAGATAGGTAACATTTTCTCAGTTTAAGGGGAGACAAGGGTGGAAGTAAGCCCTGTACATTATAGCAGAAGTAGTGATTAAAGCATTCCCCTCCTAACCAAAAGGTTGGCAGTTCAAACCTGCCGACGTCTTCATTGGAGAAAGAGGAGGCCCTGTGCTTCCATGAAGATTTACAGCTTTTGAAGTTCTGTGGGCATTTCTACTCTGTCCCACAGGGTCAGTCAGAACTGGCACAATGGCAGTGGGCTTGTACCTTATAGAGGTCTGTGAGGCTAACATTAATCTTGTTCAAGATACCAGAAGATTATTTAAAACATGATTTATGAGCATTTGGGCAAGAAAATAGGTACAGTCATTGTTTTCCTAAAATTGAGATAAATGGGTCGCAGAGAACGAATGACTTTTCCTTTTGGATGAGAGCATGGGAAAGGGAAGAAGACAGCGTTTACACTGTGTTCTGGGCAGGTGATAGGGATCCCAGTAGGCAGTTCATATTGAAGTTTTAGCATAGCCTATGACAGGGCCCTTTATTTCCTAATGCCTGAGATGGAGAATGGAGAGCTGGGTGATAATCGGAAGGCTTTGGAGTGACTTCTGGGACTGACAGGGCTAATTCTGGCTGCTGTCAGCCTTAAGGGAGATCTTTGGTGAAATGCCTTGGGGCTCACATGTTCAACACCATTATTTCTGTTGATGGTATTGGCTTAGCCTGGGTTCCCCACGAAAGCAGAGCCTCAGGCAAGGACTTGTGTGCAGGTATTTTATTTTGGGTGCTCATTTGAGGCACTGGGAAGAGGGGCTGGATAAGGAGAAAGAGGAGTAGTAGTAGATGTTTCATCAAGGGGGTCTTGTTGCAGGAGGCTGGGGCTCAGTTCTCTGAGGAGCCACAGGAACGTGCTCAAGGATGCAAGAGGCAAGGCTTTGTCCATTGGCTCGCTTCCCTTCCTCTCCTCGGTTAAGGTTTCTTGGTGTTGAATGCCTTGAACTTCTAGGATTGTGCATGTGTGAGTGCTGAGCCATTTCTGCAGGTGCCCTGGCGGTGGTGTCAGGGAAGCCTCAAGGCAGAAAGCTAGAGAGAGGTGGTACAACAGATGTGAAGGTCAGTGGCCCAGCCAGGGCTGCAGGGTACACTGGATTGAGAAGGTGTTTTTTTTGAAATCTGGGGATGAACCTAGGAGAGATAGCTGAGCATTTGATGGCCAAGTCACGATCCAGACAATTTAAATCGAATGAGGTGACATATGCACTAAAAATTAAGCTCCTGCATTTGAATTTTCTAAATAGCTCTGGGGACCTACTGGATAGAGTGTTGTGCTCCCAGTCTAAAGGGTAGCAGTTCAAATCCACCAGCTGTTCCACTGAAGAAAAGTGGGCATTCTCCTTCTGTGATATTAGCCTTTGAAAACCATTGTGGGGTCAGTTATGGGTTGGTTACGACTTGGTTGGTTATATCATTGATGGCAATGATATAAACAAAAGTTTAGAAAGCTCTGATGGCTTAGTAGGTAAGGAGTTGTGCTACTAACCCAAAGGTAGGCAGTTTGAATCCACCAGCTGCTAAGAGGGAGAAAGATGGGCAGTTTGTTTATGTGGAATTTCCAGCTTCTGAAAACCTGCTAGTGCGTCAACAGTGAGTCAGTGCTGCCTCTCTGGCAATGAGTTGGTTTTAAAAAAAGTCAAAGTTGCGTATTGCTCTCATGATGTAGTCCATAGCAAACTGCACTGTTAACCCAGAGGCCAAGTGTGTTTGGCTCTTCAAGTCTGCCAGGGGCAACTTGGGAGGAAGGGCCCTCTCCTTCCATTGCCATTTCTTGCACTGGAAACTCAATGGAAGATCATGAGGAGTTGGAACTGATTCCATGTCAATGAGTGTGCAAGTGTGGGAAATCAAAGTTAGAGGAAGCCTGGTGCATCAGTAGCAGCATGAAGAGGATTCCTGGGGTTTAATAGATTTAGGACTGGATATGGATGATGTAAAAATATAGTTGTTAGGGAGCTCTGGTGGCCTAGTGGCAGGAAGCTGCACTGCAGTCCCAGAGGTATGTGGTTCAAATCCACCAGATGCTCTGCCGGAGAAGGAGGGACAATCTCCTTCTGTACTAGTCAGATCTTATTTGACGGTACACGCACAAAAATAATAAAATAAAATAAATTTAAAAAAATAGTTGTTCCAGGGCCCTCAAACTCAAATACAGTTGCTATTAGGCATGAGAGATGTAGTAATTCCTGTCTGCTGGCCAGACTCCACCTGGAGTCTCTGCAGTTGAGGGCATAACTTTGGTGGAGATAGATTGTTGGGATGTGGCCAGAAGAAAGAGGATGGTAGGTGTCCTTGAATTGTAGCGTGTGAAAAGCAGCAGGAACATTGAACCTGGGGAAGAAAAGAGCAGATAATATGGCAGTTGTCATTGGTTACTTGAAAGACCATAGAGTTAAGGGGTTACATTCTCCATCCATATAGAGGGCAGTGGATGAGAACTCAATTCATTTAGCTCTAAGTGAAAAAAAAAAGACCAACTTTGTAGTGGCTCCCATTGTTGTCAGTCAAGGAGATTCTAACTGTCCAGAGAGTTTTTGGAGGCTATAAATCACAAAGGTCTTCCTTTGAACATCTTCATTGAACATCTTTGTATCGGAGCAGCAGATGGATTCGAACCACCAAAGAGGAGTTGTCATTGGGTTAGCAGTGCAACTCCCTGTTGACTACTGCCCAGATGAAACACTAAGCAACTTTAGAAGGCATTGGCTAGGTTTCCTCAGAGGCAGGCATTTAACACTGTGCAGGACATTGAATACTTTTAAATAGGATTCACTCCCCTTTAATAAGCAACTGAGCTGGCCAGGTATCTTCCTAAATGATTTGTATGATTTCATCCAGCAGTCCTACGAGGTCAGGAGAGGACTGTCCTTGTTCCATTTGTCAGGGAAGAAATGAGTAGTCTACCTTCAGAACCATTCCATGGGCCTCTCTGCTGTAGAGATTTTCTGTGAGTTTGTTTAGAAAAGAAAGTGTGACCTTTTGAATGTCCTTTTTTACTGTAGATTCTTTGTCAGCAGTAAAGATGGAAAAAAACCCCAAAAAATTACCCACAAAACTGTAGGTAGAAGAGAGGAGAGAGAATATAAGTGAAGAAATAGGGGATCTTTATAAGTCTTCAAGTTATTTCCAGTGTATTCGACTTTTACATCTTGACCTTTTAAAGCCATAGATTTGTGGCTTTTTTTTTTTTGTTTAATGACTACAGCTACAGTGTGATTTCCAGTTCTATCTGAAGTAGGCAGTGAGGTGATGCTAGGAAACTTCACAGAATAGAGCTACGACATTTAAGAAGACCTATGATGAACAGAATTGAATCTTGTTTCTTTTGAATCACACAGTAATAATAAGCCCCAAGTGTATCGGTCACTTATTAACAAAAGTGACTCGTAATTGCTGTCTGAATCTCCAAATCTTTTGTGTTTTCTCCATGGAGTTCTAAAAGTGAAAGTATTTTGTGGTTCTCGCCCCCCCCCTTTTTTCCCCTTTTAGGCACTGTACGTACACATATGCACATGCATGTGCACACACACTCACTCACTCACACCTTTTCTACCTCTTCAGTTATGGACTAAATGAATGATATCAAGAAGTGGAACCAAGGATTGCGAAAATGAAATCCATTCTATTGCATTCATTAGACCATGTCCTTAGCACCAAGTCTGGCACATAGTATGTGCTCTATTACTGGCTTCCAAATTGTGTCTGTCTCATAAAGAAGATACTTTTATTACTGATAAGGAGACGGGCACTCAGGGTGGCTGGATGCATGCCTAAGGTCACTCAGGTGTTTCTGGTCCAAAAACCTGTGTTGAATCTTTGCTGATTCTGCAGATCTCTTCTAGTCCTTAGTTACAGAAAAATGTTGATATTTGAGAGGGCAGTACTTACGGATATATAATGGCAGTTTTAATAGGTCTCACTCTAACATTGTATAAATCTAGTCTTGGAAGAATTATTTGCAGCTTGTCCATTTTAATGTCGCTCTTATTTATCACCTTTGAATCCTGTGTAACTTGATAGGATTTTACTTCTTTACACTACTGGCTTTTTTTTTTTTAAAGAAATAACTTTAAAAAAATTTTTTTTATTTTATTATTTTTGTGTGAGTGTACCGTCAAATCAGATCTGACTGGTACAGGAGGAGATTGTCCCTCCTTCCCCGGCAGAGCATCTGGTGGCTTCGAACCGTGTGCCTCTGGGATTATAGTTGCAGCTCCTTACCACTAGGCCACCAGAGCTCCCCGGCATTTTTTTTTTTTTTTTATTAAAGTGAAAAGCATTGATTCTCACATTTCCTTTCCTTAGGAAGCCACTTGGAATAGAGGCTTCTGCTGCCACCTGGATATGAATGGGCAGGGATCAGGGAGGGAAACAGGCTCTGCAGGCTGCAGAGAGGAGAGCACAAGGAATGTGTTACCTAATAGCTCATGGCATCCCCGACTCTGACAAACTAGGAGTTGATGAGCTGGGTCAGGATCCCCTTACGATCTGGAATTAAGCAAAGCACCAATTTGAGGACTGTAAATTAAAACAGACTCTCCCACTGTGTGTCAGAGGTGGAAAACTTCGGAATATTAGTTTAGGAAAATATCTCTTATGTGGGTATAAGACTGAATTCTACTGTCTTCATTTTCTACTACTATACAGTTAAGGAGGTAGACAAGACTTCATCTGCTCCAACCTCTCTGTTGATGATTTGAGAAAACTAGGAGCTCTGGTGGCTTAGTGGTAAGAAGTTGTGCTGCAATCCCAAAGGCACGCGGTTCGAATTTACCAGCTGCTTCATGGAAGAAGGATCTATTCCTGTGCAATTTAACTCCCTCTGAAAACTCGCTGAAGGGTCAGCTATGGATTGGTTTCAACTTGATGGCATATAACAACAACAATGATGTGTACTGATGGAGCTCTGGTGGCTTAGTAATAGGGAATTGCACTTCCAATACACAAGAGTACAGTTCAAATCCACCAGCTGCTTCACAGAGAAAGATGGGCAGTGTGATTTACTGCCTCTGAAAACTTGCTGGAGGGTCAGCTGTGAGTTGGCTCCAGTTCCATGGCACATCATGAACACAATAGCAATAATGTATACTGAGATTGACCCAGGGTATCTCTCAGGAGGGCAAGAGCTGCTGTAGCCTCCAGTCAGTTCCTAGTCACCTTTGACGCTTAGTCTTTGATGTCTTGCAACTCTTCTGTGGCTGACTTGGCCACCATGGCCATTGTATCACTGCATTTTGTGGCTCTTGGGCTGAGAATGAGAGATGCTCTCTTTACTTGAATTTCAAAGGCATGGTTTATTAGCGTGACCTCCATTATGTCTGCTCCAAATTCTCTTTTCCATTTCTTTACTCACAGTAAAGCACAGATTTTATTTTACTGGAAGATGATTAACACTCCTGTTTGGAAATTGCAGAGAGTTCTAGGAAGCTTTGGCTTTATAGGGCATATTTTCATCACAGTTCCAGTAACATCTTCTTGGGTTTGTATGGAATCTGACTCCGTCACTCTGGGGTTGCCCTCAGTCTCAGCCGAGAACTGGCATCATTCATGGCTGCTCACTGCCTGTGGGAGGAGATTGTATTCCGTCCTGGGTGAACAGTGGCTTCTTGTCAGTGGCATTGGAGTTACTTCTTGTCAGCGGCGTTGGAGTTGACCTCCAGTTCATGGTAGCTCCATACACAGTGGAACAGAATGCTCCCTGGACCTGCACCGTCACCATAATCCTTTGCAGACGAGATCATCATGATCCTTAGGATTTTCATGGCCTGGTTTTCCTAAGTAGATCTATAGACCTTTTTCCTCCAAGTCCATCTTAGGGAGCTCTGGTGGGTAAGAAGTTGTGCTGCCAACTCAGAGGCAAGTGGTTTGCATCCACCAGCTGTTTCGCTGAAGAAAGATGGACAGTTTCCTCCCCTGAAGTTTACAGCCTCTGTAAACCTGCTGGAGGGTCAGCTGTGAGTCATTTCTGACTTGATGGCATGTAACAATAACAACAACAACAACTGTCCGTCTTAGTCCTAAAGTTCCGCTGAAACTTGTTCAGAATTAGATGGTGACTGCTGATGAAGTGCCTGGGTCTCTCATAGGGAAGGGTGAGAATTCTGCCAGTGAATTGCTGCAGCCCACAGTTACTTAATGAGTGTGTGTATGGGTGTGCATAAAGAGTAAATGAGCTGAGAGATTCCAGCTCCATCATCACTTTTTTGAGAGTGTTCCCTGACAGCTCAGGGAAGGTAACTCTGTTACATATCAGTCACATGGTATTGTAGCTGTCTGTCTTTCTGACTGGACTGTGTGCTCAGGACCTCTGATCCTCCAGGACATCGTCTTCCCTGACTCATGGGTGGTGCTGAGTATGCTTTCATTGATGGAGAGGATGAATGAATATGGAGAAACAAGCTCGCAGCCCTAGTCTACAAGGAGTCTACTGTCTGAGTAAAAAGGAAAAAAAAATCTTAAGTGCATAAAGATGTAATGAAATGTAGAATGAGAATGATACTAGAGATGATACTAGGAGGTGTGTGGTAAAGGTTAGATATGAAAAATAGGAGAGAAATGTTAGCTGCTGTTGTGTCAAACCTGATTTATCGCCAGTAGATTGCCATGTACAATAGATTGAATCATAGTCCTGTCCTGCATTGTCCTCGTAATCACAGCATGTTTGAACCCATACTAGAGGCATTCTGCAAGGTCATGTCACTGAGGAGAGCCCGGACCCCGTGTTGGTTTTATTGACCTTCTTTGGTGGCAGTACAGTGAAATTGAGTCAGACAGTGTTCTATTGTGGTCTGTAAAGTTTTTGTTGGGTAATTTTTGGAAACAAATCACCAGACCTTGTTTCTGGAAGCCTCCCTGAAACCTTTCCACTATGGGTGACCCTGCTGGGATTTGAAATAGAGTGGCGTAGCTTCTAGAATCACAGAACCGAGCAAACCAACACGCCACTACAAACTGATAAATGGGGTGATGGATGAGGAAAAGTGATGCTGTTAATTCTCAGTCCCTTACAGAAAACCTGCGTTTGGGTCTTGGCATCAGCATGCATAAATTGTGTCGGCCTGTAAAAAACTTGCTTAAACTCTCTGCACCTCAGTTTCCTTGTCTATGAAATGGAATGACCACAATTAAAGATAGAAGTAGAATATAATTTCTCCCTTGACCATTTATTTCCTAAGTGATAGCATTATTATTAGGATGAAATGGAATTCTACTTTGTAAACATTTGCATGTTATATACGTGCAAAATGACATTAATCTCAAAGACACTTGAAACAAAGAGATAATAAAATCAGGAGTTTAAAGAGCTCTGGTGGTGGGTGTGATTCATAGGGAGTTGCATTGCTGACCCAAAGGTGGTGTCTCTCAAGTGGTTCAAATCCACCAGTCGCTCTTTGGGAGAAAGATGGACAGTCTCCTTTTGTGTGATTTATAGCCTCCAAAAACTGACTCAAGGGTCAGCTATGAGTCAGTCTTGACTTGACTACAAGAGGTTTTGGGGTTTTTTTGGGGGGGTGTATACAGGTCTGTTTGCCCCTCCCCCCCAATAGCTTTTACTCACTAGCTAGAGCTGAAAGATATACTTGATCAACACCAGCCACCTCTAGGTCGAGACCAAGGCTCAGACTTGATGATCCAAACTGGATTTTCAGCCATGTAACTCAGCCCTCAGTGAACCGACCCATTTGTAACATGTCAAAATTAAATTTGTACACACACCCTCGACCTGATGCAGCACTATAAGAACAGAACGCATTTTGGATGTTATTATTAAGAACCAAATGTCTGTCAATACAAAAGTCATGTTGCCGGTCAAAAAAAAAAATTAAATTTGTCTCCACTTTCACCCTTATCATTGATTGGAATGTCAGGTAACGTCTCTTCAAGTCTGAGGAACTGAGATGTCAGTGTAGACTAATTTCTTTTGGGAAAAGTTATAAATCGTTGCATTGTGACCACCATCCCCCCTCCTACAAGTATTTCCTTAGGAGTGTTCATGTGGACATTTAAAGCATGTCATAAAGACTATATATGTAAATTAGCAAACCTAGATTTTTAAAAATACATGACAAAGTTTTGTGTGTTTTAAAAAGAAGTAATACTGGACAAAAGCTATTATCCAACTTAAAACTGTTCATTGGGAAACCTTTGAGTATTTTTGTATACCTCAGCCAAACAAGAAAATAATTATGCTTTGCTTTGCATTCTTTGATAGGACTTCACCTTTACCTTTCACTGAACAAGTGTTAGTGGAAAGGAAAAAGGTTTCTCCTTGTTTCTCTTGAAAAAGATATTTTTTTAGAAAAACCCCAAATCTCCCTCTTTCACATTTTCCTTTTGTGAATGAATGAGCTGTGTCAGCACATTTTCCAGATTATTGTGGTCTTTGCAGATGATCTGAGCACAGCTGAAATACTGAAATTGTGCGTTATAAGGTCAAACTTGAGCCTCATGGGTGATTCTGATATTAAACTGCTGGTGGAAGTTATTGCGGGTGTGTATGGGGTTGGGGGTGTGCATGGGGTTAGAATGCAGATAGAGGAAATTTGGGCAAGAACAACTGCTGCTCATATTTTTGAAGAGCCTCCGCCTTCTCATTGAGAGGCGACTTCCATAGTTAAAATAGGAAATGCTCGAGGACTTTGCCACTCCCCATGTGGTTCGACTGGAGAATGGTGCTCACCAGCTGTTGTCCAGACATTGCATAGGTCAGAGACGTTTGTCTGAGGACAAAAATGGAGGTGCTGCTGCTGCTTTTTGCCCCCACACAGCCACTGCCTATCAGTAGCTCAGCACTCAACACTGTGGGTTGAAGGACTTCTAGCCCAGGCATTGTTCTAGAGTAAAGGAAGCTATTGAAATAATAACAAATAAATTAAGTGTAGGATTCTGGATTGGTCCTTAGACTAGGGGAAATATAACCCAAAAAGATTGCAGAGAAAGACAGTATTGGGACAACTGGTTAAATTTAACTGTGGAATAATACTCTATCAATTTTAAATTCTGTGAAACCGTGGACTGCCAGGAGAACAAACAAGTTTGTCCTAGTGAGGGTGAAACCAGACTGTTCCTTGGAGGCAAGAATTCTGAGGCTTAGTCTGACATACTTTGGGCATGATGCAAGGAGTGACCAGTCCTTGGAGAAGGACACCATGCTTGGAAGGGTGAAGGGACAGAGAAAGAGAGAAAGACCGTCTGTGAAATGGATTGATTCAGTGACTGGGGTAATGAGCATAGGTGTGTCAGTGACAGTAAAGTTGGCTCAAGATAGAGCAGGTTTCAGGGTTATTGTACATAGGGTCTTTATGAGTCACAAGTGACTCCATGGCACACAACAACAATAACAATGTTATAATTGTACCTTGGTCACAGCAGAGCATGCCCTTGTTATTTGGGGATGCGTTGAAGTCTTTAGGAGTGAAGGTGTATGACATATCCATCTTATTGTTAAATGGTTACCTATAATATTGTTGTTGTTATTAGGTGCCATTGAATTGAGTATGACCCATAGCCTGTGAACAACAGAACTGAACCCTGTCCTATGCTGCACCATCCTTGTCACCCCTAACACACTTGAGCCCATTGCCACAGTCACTATATCAATCTATCTCCTTGAAGAGCTTTCTCTCCCTCATAGACCGTCCACCTTTCCAAGCATGGGCCCCTTTTCCAATGAGTAGCCTCACCTAACATCATGTCCAAAGTATGTGAGACAGATTTCCCATCCTTGCTTCCAAGGAGCACTGTGCTTGCACCTTCTCCAAGACTTACCTGTTTATTTTTTTGGCAGTCCACAGGCCATTTGGTATTCTTCTGCAGCACCACAACTCAAAGGCATCGATTCTTCTTCTGTCATTCTTTATCATTGTTCAGCTCTAAGATACATAGCAGGCGACTGGGAAAACTATGGGTTGAATGATACATGTCTTAGTGTGTAAACTGACATCATTGCTCTTCAGGACTTAGGCAGGGTCCCTCACAGCAGACTTGCCTAATGTTGTAGCATTATCCCCTGGTCTTCTGACTGCTGATACCAAGGGTGTTAATTGTGGATCCAAGTAAGATGAAATCACTATTTCAGTCTTTTCCCCCTTCTGTCATGACATTGACTGCTAGTCCAGTGGTGAGGTTTTTTGTTTTCTTGATGTTGACATAAAATATAGTAGAAGTCAAGACTTGTTGTGCCTAGAGGAAAACTGTGTTGTTAATTCAACTTGTCTGTAGTTTAGATTTTTTTAAAAAGAAAAAGTTTAAAGAGTCCCGCTTTCTGTTTATCAGCATCCTTCACGGGAACATTGGGTCCGGGGGGAAGGTTTTGTGTTTTGCCTTCCTTTTTTTAGGCCTGCCAAATAAAATACAGGGCACCCAGTTAAATTTTACTTGTGAATAAATTGTGAATAATGGGACATACACAACAGTACTTCTACCAAAACGCTTATGTGTAGCTTCTCTGGAATTAAAATTTTACTGGGTGTCCTACATTTTTATGAGCACCCTACGGCCAGCAGAATGAGTTGCACAAAAGGGGTGTTCTCTGTTATATGAAATGAATGATGTGCGTTTTCAGCACAGTGTAGTCTCCCCTGAGGCTTCCTATTTGAGGGGACCCATCATGTCAGCAAGGAGCTAGGACTTTACCTATACTTGGACATGATCGCCTCCTTTGTCTTCCCTCTAATTGATCTTTTTTTCTTTGAACTGTTTCTTGCTGTCTCTATTTCTCTGTAGTTGGTGGAGTCGGCTGGGATATTGTTGACACATTAAGTTACCACATCCCGGCATTCCTTGACAATCTTAAGATCTTATAACACACTTGAGTAGAGTGGACACTGAAATCTATTTTGATAGCTGTTGAAAATCTAGGCTGTTGTTACTGCAGGTTAAAGGGGTTATTTGTAACACTGGTATTATGCAATGAACATTTTGAAAAGAAGTGCGTACTGTTCAGGCAAATAGTATTTTGTAGAATTCAAACGATTTTGGTTCTCATAGTTCAATTATCAAATAGAATGCTCTTGGGAATTATGCACCTAATAATATTATTCATTCATTTCCACCACCAGTGCAGTAATAATATACATCAGTGTTCTCAATTACCAGTGCCTTCTAAAATGCAGACATAGAGCCTTTAAATACAGCTAGTCTAATACCAGCTGTCCCATTGATAACCTTCCCTTTAAAAATGACCTGTGAGTGATTTCATAAAGAATGAATATTTATAGTAGTTTGTGGCGGAGCAGCTAAAAGAGGGTTCTGGGCAAGTAACAGGTGGCTTCAGTTGCTGGCCTGCTTTCACTGAAATTTGATTCAAATAAAGCATTGCATGATTTTACCATTGGAGTTGTCATTATGGGCCCATCTGACTTCATTTTCGGCAAATTGCGTTTTGGTTTGGAGGTTCAGGCTTAGAGTGGGCGTCTCTTGCATATGCCAGAGGAGGAGAGCTTTATGGATCAGACGTAGCAGCTGAGGATAAAACAGTCAGGGTCATCTGAATGCAACAGAGGAATTTTTATAAGAGAGGCTGTTGTTCCACTGAGCTTTAGGTTTAGATTTTAACTTTAGGTTCAGATTAACCTTTCAGACTTCATTTTCTTTTATCTTCTATTTAAAGTATTGAAAGGAGCTTTGCCAGTCAAATGAATTAATAATAGTGCTTATTACATACCAGACCCTCACATTAGAATTTGTTCAAGAGAATAAATAATTTTAGTTCAGTTCTGTTATTATTTAACTTGAAATATGATTTAATGACTTGAAAGAAAAGATCTTTCAGTTACTGCCCTTTCCCCAATTGCTTGGCAATGCAGCGGTTAGCATGTTTTCTGGTTAAAGAAATGTTCCAATCTCAGTTTACACTAGATAAGATTATGACACAAAGCATTAGAACCATTGAATGGATGCAATGAAATTTGACACATGAGCTATTTCTGGATATTCTGTTCTTTTAAGTATCCTGTGTCTGAGAAGATTTATGAAATTGTACACGTCAGGTTCTAGCAAATTGAGCAGAAGAGATTTTAAAAAGATAATGATCTGATTTTAAAAATTATCTATTGTAGATAATTGGAAAAGGGGAAAAATCACAGAAACAGTTATTTCTAATTTGACTGTATATATTGAAAGTCTTCTTTCAAATACCATAAAGATAAAAATAAAATGTAAAATTAGTATTGTTGTAAACATTGTAAAGAGGTCACCATGTATATGTATATGCTGCTGAATGATGCGTGTGTGTGTATGAATATATATATTGCCTTTTAAAACTTAATATGTCATTAATATTTTAATATGCTGTCATGAATTCTTTTATAACAGTATATTTAATGACTGTGGCACTTCTTGGCATGGCTCTGCCATAACTTATTAAATCATAGCCTTCTGCTTGGACATTTAGGTTGTTTCCAGTGTTTTATAATGCTGTGATACACATCCTGTAAAGCATGGTTTTTGCTTCAGGATGTGCTCCTGCAAGTGGATTTCTTAGGTCAGGGTATATCTTTACGACTTTGCCATGTAGTTTGTTAACCATACTGTCCATCTGAAAGGTTGAACAATTAAATGTGCTGTTTCTTGCATTGCTAACCCAGAGGCTGAGCCTCTCTGGTAATACGAGTTCACCAGCAGCCAGGAAGAGAAAGATGGGCAGCTTCCTTTTATGTGATTTCAAGCTTAGAAAACCCAGTGAAGGATAAATTGTGAATCAGTTCTGACTACACAACAGTGAGTTTGAGTTTTCTTTTTAACTCTTCCCAAAACTCAACATCCATTGAGTTGGGTCAGACTCAGGGTGACTCTCTAGGATAGAGAAATGGTATTATTGTAAATGGTCTATACCGGCCCCATGGGTTTTCTAAATGGAGTGCATGGTTGTGGGTTCAATCTTTTCGTTAGTAGCTCTGTGTTAACCACTGTAGCACCAGAGCTTGTTCCTTCTTTTCATTCCCTACCCACGACTGAAAAGGTCAAGCCCACCTAGGGGTTTGGGATATTTAATGGCACCTGGATCCAGTCTCTGGCTTCTGGAGGTGCGGTAGGTTTGAGGACTCCGAGTACGTGCGGTGGTTCTTTGGGGCCCACGAGGGGGTTGGCAGAGCAGACTTGCCAGATGAATGGGGGTCTCCGGCCCTCGGGCCAGTCTTTCATTGCTTTTGTTCAGACATTCCTCTAGGTCGTATAGCCCTGGTGTACAAGTTGCCCTACAGTGGTCACTTGTGGTTGCTATGAGGCTGAACACTGTGACACTAATGTGTCAAATGCGTTAATGGCTGGTTACCCAATGTGGCCAGAGAGTGGGGTGGAGCTCCCCGATTAAAACAAGCTTAGAAGGAAGAGTGGCATCCACTTCTGTAATAGCTTGCCTCTGGAAACCCTGTGAACCTGGAGAGAGGAAGAAAGGCACCCAAGTGTTGAGGACTCTCCTTCATAGGGTCGCTAGGAGTCGCCTGCAACTCGACGGCACTTAACAGCAGCAGCAACAACAACAGCAGCAACCCCTGACTTAATTCATGTTATTCCTGTTATACAAAAAACCACTCTGTGGAGGCCACAGCTGGAGTCTCGGTCCTCTGCATAGAGACTCTGATGTGGGTCTTTACAAGATGGTTAGTGAATTCCTGGTAGGGAGACTTGGTGGACATGGTCTCTTTCCAGAGGTCCGGAGTTAGGTAGCTGTAGGTCTTGGAGATGGCATCAAAGGCGGCCTTGGCGAAGTTGCCCAGGGTAGCTGTGCATCCCCAGGCTGACGTGTAGCTGCTGTCAATTCCAGCCATCAGCAGCAGCTCCTTGGGTTTGGGGCTCAGACCTCCAGTGCCTTGGGGTACAGGGATCAGACGCACCAGCACAGTGCCTGGTCACCATGCAAGGAATGGTGTGAGGCTTGCCAATTGGTTCCCCTAGTAGGCACTGAGCAGAGGAACAGTGGAGAGCTTGGCCAGGATAATGGCCCCATGGATATCACTTGACTCCTTGGAGTACTTAACACCCAAACCAACATGGCCATTATAGTGCCCAGTGGCAAAGTATGCCTTTTACCTGGTTTCTGGCTGGCTAACAGGTGTCTGCTTCTGTATAAGCATGATTTTCAAGACCTAATCCTTAAGGGTGGAGGGACAGCCACAGGAGAGGAGGTCCCTTGAGGAGATGGATTGATTCCGTGACTGGGGTAATGGGCGTAGGTGTGTCAGAGACAATGAGATTGGCACAGGATAGAGCAGGATTTATGGTTCTTGTACATAGGGTCACTATGAGTTGCAGGCAACTTGATGGCACGTAACAACAACAACAATCCTGAAGGGACGTTCCCAGGAAGAAGTCAGTGATCTCAGACTCCTTGATGGGCAGTAAAAAGAGATAGATCTCCAAGGATTTGATCTTCATATCTTTGAGAGGAGATGGCCCAGCTTGGTGATGGGCAGCCACTCTTTGTCCTTGGCTTCTAGAGTTCTGTGGCCCCTCTCACAGCCCCGTCCTTGGCATGGACCCTGACCCCACAGACTCCTGCTGAATCCTCCGTGGAAACCACCACAGGCTCCCATCCCAGGGTCCCCAACCCATACTCCGGGCCTTGTTGCTGTGCCAGCATCATCCACCATTTTAATTTTTTTTTTTTAAGAAGAAGCTTGCTCCTTCTTTTCAACAATAGGCATTTTTTAATTAATTTTAATAGACATTTACAGAGGTAACAATAGGCATTATTTAAACAAAGAAAAACTATTAGTTGATTTGGTAGTTTCTCATTATTTTAGAGTACATTTCTTTGATGCTACATTGTTATTTGTTGATTGGCCAGTTGTAGTTTTTAAACTTAGGTCTCTTTTTAAGCTACTTCTTTTCCTCTTAAGCAATTTGCAAGAACTGTTCATCTATGCTGAAAATATTTCCTCCAGGATTATGGTTTTTGTTTTCATTTTTGCATGGTGTATTTTGATGTCTATTTCTTTAAATGCAGTGTACTGTAGGGAAAGTAGTTTGCAATCTAGCAGTGTTTCTGTCAAAAGTTTGTTTATTATCTCCTGTATGGTACCATTTCATTTTCCAGATGGAAAGAAGTAACTGCTTAATTTGAGTTTAATTTTCTCAGAAAACTTTTAATCACTAATACTTATTAAAAATGAAAACATTTCCGTGGACAAAGGAGGTTCAGTTGCCCAAATGAAAGCCATTCTGAGGTGACTTTTGAAGAAAGAGGAAGAAATATCACTAACGTAGTGCATGCAAGATATAAGGGATCCTCTATCCCAGGTTTCTGTCATAAATACATGTATATTTAGGTTGTAACATGTATTTTGGTGCAGCCTTATTGATTTTATGATAAACATGGGAAAACAGTTCAGTTGTACCACGTGGGAACAGCAACATCAAGCGTGTCGTGGTGGTGGTCCATGCCATCGAGTTGCCCATGACTAATAATGAACCTGTGTACAATAGCGCTGAACCCTGTCCTATCCTGAGCCAGTCTAACTGACATACCTAACTCCATTGCCCCAGTTACCGTGTCCGTCTATCTCATTTGGGGTCTTAACTTCCTGTGCTGTCACTGCACTCTTCCAAGCATAATGTCCTTCTCCAACGACCAGTCCCTCATGGCCATGTGCCCAAAGTATGTGAGGTGGAGCTTCAAAATCCTTGTCTCCATAGAGAAACTTGGTTTCACCTTCCTCAAGACAGACCCATTTGTACTCCTGAGAGTCTATGATATATTCAGTACTCTTCTCCAGTACCACAACTCAAAAGACTCTATCTGTTCTTCTTCTGTAACTCTTCGTAATTTTCCATTTCTTTGATGCATTGCAAGTAATTGTGAAGACCATGCCTGGATTAGGTGCATCTTAATCTCTAGACTGACATCTTAGGTCTTTAGCACTTTGGAGAGGTCCTTGACAGCCAATTTTCCCAATGCAGTTCATCTTTTGATTTTCTGACTGTTGGTGCCAAGGATGTTGATTGTGGAGCTGAGCAAGATGAAATTGGTAACAACATCAAATCTCTTCTCATCCGCTATGGTGCTGCCAGTTGACCCACTGGTGAGAATCTTTGTCTTCTTGATGTTGAACTTCAATCCATATTGAAGACTGTGTCCTTCTGCAGAAAATGCTTCATGTCCCCCTCAGTTTCAGCAAGCAAGGTTGTGTCATCTGCATAACACAGGCTGTTGATGAATTTTCTCCAATCCTGATGGCCACACACACATAAAGTCCATCCTCCTGAATGATCTGTTCCACAGACAGATTGAAAAGGTATGGAGACAGAACACATCACTGACAAACTCCCTTCCTGATTTAGAGGAAATAAAAAGAGAGAAGTTATTATAAATATTTTCAGTTGTTGGGCATTTCTTTTTAAATGAAATATTTAAAAAGTAATGAAAAAACTTCTGAGTTATAATGTTTGTGTGTTTTCACCATCTTTTTGGACAGAATGTCAGAGACCTTGCTGAGTACTCATTTTGTAGTTTGGTATATTTTTTATCATCTTAAAACAGACTAGAGATGGGACATGATTTTAAGTGAGTAAATGAGTCATGTGTGGAGTTTGAAAATGATTATATAATTTCCATACTCATCCATTAAGGAATGACTAGTGATGAGAGGTTGAAAACAGTGACTTCTGTAAGTTTCTTCAAAGCTCATGAGTCTTGGGTCAAAAAGGCGCCTACAGGACTATGATTTCATTTCAGTGTGTCTGAGTTTTGTAGCCACTTGTGGTGTGGATACTTTGGTTGTATTTTCAGTGCTGACTTTTCCTGGTCTATTCTGCATCAAATCTGTTATTAGTCTAAATAGAAGAACTCTGAAAAGGTGCAGATAGGGTACTCCTTGGAGACATGGATAGTGAAACGTCATCTCACATACTTGGATCATGTTGTTAGGAGGGATCAGTTCTTGGAAAAGATCTTCATGCTTGGAAGGGTGGAAGAGAAGCCTCTCATTGAGATGGACTGATACAGTTCAGGGCTAGCTCAAACGCTGGCTTTTTAAAGCCATTACAGTTAGTCCCCTCTGGTCTCCAGTGACCTTAACTGCAGATACATGGTTTTGCAAATCAGCATGATCTTAAAATTACCAAGAGCTGTGGTATTAGGATAATATAAAGAGTACTTCCTACACTAGGTAGCAAGACTTGATGTGAGCAAGATTTGTGGCAGCAAGTTTAGAGAGAGATTGAAGCAAGACACTGGTGAGAACAAGACCCTGGTGGTGGAGACATTGTGACATTGTGGAGAAACTGGCAAAGTGTAAGCAGAGGAGCCCTGAGATAAAGGCCATCGGTTTTTGCTTTTATTGCTGATGCTTAAAGGAGAAGCTGACTCATAACTGCTCTGAGACAGACCTTGCTGGATAATTTGGATTTGACTGCTGAACTGAAACTGGAGCCTGGACTAACTGAGGAATTGTGCCCTGGAACTTGGGCTAAAACCTGGACTTGTTTTGAGTGATATTCTTTGCCTCTCCCACTCTCCAACTTACTTCGCTAATAAATTCCATTCTTGGTACCACAACTGTGAGTCTGTGAGTCAACAATGAATAAACTAACCTCTTTCTGTTGGCTTGGCTTTACAGATACCATGGGCCTGAGTGATGGGTTCTTTATTGGCTTTCTGCTCTGAGGCAGTGAGGGGCAGTGCTGGCCCTGTGCCTCCATGTCCCGTGTCCTTTAGACATACAATGACTGTAACAGTGGGCTCAAGTATGTCAGAGATAATGAGGATGGCACAGGATAGGGCATGGTTCATATCTGTTATTCATAGGGTTGCTATGAGTCATAGTTGACCTGATGGCACATAACAACAACAAAGACAACAACTTGTAAGGAAAATAAGAATCCAAAAGATACTACGAGTATTTAGAGCTAGTTATTCTGACTGTGGGGAGAAAGCATATTCTTACAGAGTGAACTAAGGTAACTTACGGCGTTCACCCAATGTTAATAACTGCTTTTTGTTTTGGACTCTTCAGAACTGATTTCCTGTGAGAAGAAATATTTGCAGCATCAGTTGAGTGCCCAACTGAGTATGAGATACAGTCCCTTTCTTAATTTCCATGCAAGATCCATGAATTGATTTAATTTTGATATCTTGGGTTTAATTTTCAGAATCTTCTGCATGGGATATCTCTTTAACTAGATGTCAGTCTGCCTGAATCATGCCCTTCAGGTCTCTGCTCCAATGCCTTGTGAGAAATGCCTGCCTTGACCACCCTCTTCAAACCCTTGACTCTGATTTATTTTCATTCATGGTGCTAATCAACACCTGACATATTACATATTGTTCATGTGGCATGTTTACTTCAGCAGTCAACCCCTCTGCCCTCCACTAGAATGGAAAGTTCACGAGAGAAGAGTGTTGTCTGTTTCAGTCTTTTCTTCCCCCCTGTATCTGGAACAGTTTATGGAATACAGCAGGCATACAATACTTACTGAATCAATTAACTGAAGCTTTGAATGCTTGTGATGTGGCTGGCACATAGGTAGTAATGTATACTGTGAAGACAAACAAAGTAGTAAGGCCATAGAGTTCCTAAAGTTGTCTTTAGAGACTGCATTATAAAAGGTGGGAGACATTAATAAGAGGGCCTCGTCCTCCTGTTCTCTTTCCTGATTGCTTTTCTGTCTTTGATTCCTTTCCTCTCTCTCTTGTTTAGCCATAGTCCTTCTGTCAGTTGTGCTGAATCTTTTCAAGTACACATTCTTTCCATGCCTCACCAAAAGTTGACCTTCCTTGTTAAGTGGAGAACCTAGCTGTGGTCAACTCCTGAGCTTTGTGTTTCCCAGACTACCAGAAACCATACTTTACAGCATTTTGTGCCTTCCAGAAGTAGTCAAAGACCACTTGAGGTTTTTAGAGTAGCTGAATATTTGTGTTAAAAGGCCCTTTTAATACTGTTTTAATTTTATGGTTTGATAATGACATTCTGAGTTTAAATTCTTGGAGAGATGTATTGCAGAGGGATTAGGATGTTTTAAAAAGCACAGTTTCTTGGCTCTCAGTTGCTGCAGGAGCTAGTCATTTAAACCTTTGAGATTTGTCAAGGTCTTTCAGAGAGAGTGGTACTAAAGCAATGAATGAGGTGCCTCCAACTGGAAGAGGGTGCTGCTGGCTTTTAGCCCCCAGAGATAGTCACCAATTCATGAGGCAGTTGTGGGCAAGAGAAATTGTTCTGCCCAGAGTCTGTCTGGAGAAGGGCTGAGGTTAGCTTTCTCACAGTAATTCTCAGCCACACTGGTCCTGGCTTTTGAGGCTATTTGGTTTTTATTTTCACAGGATAGGAGATAGCTTGCTACTTGCACTTAGGGGTTGGGGCCAGAAGGCCTACAGTACCCAAGGCAGTTGCTCACTGTGGAGAGTTGCCCATATCCTGCTAGAATTCGAGATGTCCACCAGGCAGTAGGGAAACGCAAAAATGATTGAGCCTAGAACCAACTCCACAAGCACAGTTTAAATTTCCAGGCATGAAAACTGTTGTAGAAATGGAGAGAAGTCTGTAATTTGTTTTGTTTGGAGCTTTACCAAGCGTTCTTCTTGTATTGGCAGCATTCCCTGTGGTTTTGGAAGTGGTGTGTTAGACTGCGAGCATAGCTATCACATTCACAGTGATTGATAGGTAGGAACAAGATCTGACCCCTTAATTACGTTTCCTAGGATTGTGCTTGGACAGTTGCATCTTGTAGTCCCTGAGTGGGAATAGTTACGAGGTTACCATGAGTGGGAATTCATTTGAGGGTGAATGTTTTGTTTTTTCCTAGGGGTGGTGGTGGGTGATGGTGCAGAGAGCTAACTGCTAAGCTACTGATTGAGAGGTGGATGGTTCTAATCAACCCAGATGCACTTCAGAGGACATGCTTGGTGATCTACTGAACGGTCACAGCACTGACAACCTTCCAGGGCTCAGTTCTCCTGTGGGACACTTGCTGTCACTGTGAGTTGGAATCAACTTGATTGCAGCTGGTTAACACCTGTCAGCCATATCCTTCAGCCATATGCTTTTATCTCCCCTTTATATGACAACTAAGTCATAACACTTTTTTTAAAAGGAAATGTTGATGAGGTTATGTTGTTGTTGTTATGTGCTGTCGAGTCGCCTGCGACTCATAGCGACCCTATGTACAACAGCCCTTAACTCTGCTCTGTCCTGTGCCAATCGCACTGTCTCTGACACTCCCATCCCAATTATCCCAGTC